>NC_068401.1:525495-682995 GCF_023724105.1 Carassius gibelio
TCAGATAATGGGAAAAGACAAATGGACTATTTCCACAGCAAACAAAATGAATAGTCTTTGATTTTAGAGATAATGGAACATACTAAACTAAAAGGCATCCTACAGGAAATGTACAGTTCTGTGTTTGCTTTTCTACATTGATGTGCATTTGTCATAGAGTCACAGTTGGAGGCACACAACACTGTATAACGCTGCACTCTTTGTGATGCAGAAGAGACGCATTTCAAAGAGGGGACTGACAGCATTTGGCTTTTACATCTGAAGAAAGAAAGTGGACAGAAAAAAGCGAAATCGTTCATATTGACCTCATCATACTCAAAGCACAGCTGCCAGAAACATAAGCCTCCGAACTCTCCTGTTGATGTCTGCGGTCGTGAAGAGCTGATGCACACGACACGCACTTGACCCCGGAGCGAGACCCGTGAAGGAAAGCGGGTGTTTTAAAGGGCAGCAGGACTGTGAGGTGGACCCCCGATGAACCTCTGCCAACAGAGACGCACCACCTGCAGCGACGCTATACATGAGACGACAGAAAGAGCTCCAACCATCAGTATTCTCAGTTTGCTTCAGCTTTTGAGGTACTAAACATAAAGTGTCTTTACACAGCAGTTAAAACTGCTCTGTGCCTGCTTAAAATTCAGTGTAAAGATGTGGTGCCACATAAAAGCCAGACTAAATTGTGTCCCTGCAGCACAGAAGCAGTCATCAGTGTCACAGACGTATATTTGTAGAAATAGACAACAATACATTGTATGAGTCACAATTATACATTTCTCTTTAATGCCAAAAATCATTAGGATATTAAGTAAAGATCATGTTCCATGAAGATATTTCGTAAATTTCCTATCGTAAATATATCCAAACTTCATTTTTGATTAGTAATATGCATTGCTAAGAACTTCATTCGAACAACTTTAAAGATGATTTTCTCAATATTTTGATTTTTTTATAGTAATTTTTTTTATAGTGTAACTTTCAGAACACAAAATTTTCCTGCAGTCCAAAGGAATCTTTACACAACTAAGTTAAGGCTGATCTGTGCCTGCTTAAAATTCAGTTTGAAGACCTAGGGCCCAAAGAAATGCATTTAGTTTTCCAAATTCAGCTTTCTCCATTTAAATTTTTCTAGACTCTGTTTTATTGGTTAAATTAATTGATAAAATACATATATATATATATATATATATATATATATATATATATATATATATATATATATATATATATTAGGGGTGTAACGGTACGTGTATTCATACCGGACCGTTTCGGTACAGGGCTTTCGGTACGGTGACGTGTGTACCGAATGACCGAATGCAATATTTTATATGCGGAACATAGGTACATTTTCGTGTTTCCAAACGAGTATATTAAGTGGCGGAAGTGCCTGTACACACCAGAATCGTGCCTGATGCCTAAAATTCTGGTAAATATTCCTCAAAAAAATAATTTTAATGATTATTGTATTGTAAGTAGTAGTACTACCATTACATTAAGTAATATATTTCTTTCACAATTTCTTCAAGTTAAACTGAACTTTTATTTTGATGGGTTGCTGTGAAGTACTTTAAGTCTCTGTTTCTATGTGATATGACAATAGAATTTTCTCTATAAGTGACTTTCAGAACATTTCTAGAGATTATTTACATTTATTCATTTAGCTGACGCTTTTATCCAAAGCGACTTAGAATTGCTATACATGTCAGAGGTCGCACACCTCTGGAGCAACTGAGGGTTGAGTGTCTTTCTCAGGGACACATTGGTGTCTCACAGTGGATTCGAACCCAGGTCTCTCACATTGAAGGATGACATTTTCACACATTTCTGACAGGGCTATTAAACAGCACCCTCCAAAACCTTCCTGTGGTCCAGATCCATACAGCTATTATTGGTCTGAAGTGTTTTGTTCACACATGGGTGCAATGTGTCTTCGAGTCAATAGTGGAAAAAAGCTTACAGCGACTGCCGCCTCGGGGCTCGGCTCTGAACAAACACATGTGGGGGTGCGTTTACTGATGCCCTCGGGTCTGACCCACATTCCCTCTGACCCCGGTCTGAGTCTAGCACCAGTCAGTTAAAGAAGAAGACCCCTGAGAAAACCATCGACTCATGTTCCTCTAACATCATGACATGGATTCTGTTCATGTTCAAATGCAAGACTAGGTTGATATGATTCTCATTAACACTTTTTGTTTGAATTTGTTTGAGTTTACTGGAAGTATAGTATAGTGATATGAAAAAGAAAATTGGATTTCTAATAGCCATGCACATTAAAGAGATTGAATTTTAATTATCTGATGCATGATGGACAAATCTTCAAAAAACATTTTAACCATCCAGGCATTAATTTACATCAATATGTTCTCTAAAAGTATGTCAGCCCAGCTTAAAAAGCATTGCATGTTGCTGGTTACATGTTTGCAGAAAGCTCTCAGATTTCTTTAAAAACATCTTAATTTGTGTTCCAAAGATTAATGGAAGGTTTGGAATGGGTGCGTAATTAATGACAGAATATTAATTTTTGGGTGAACTAAACCTTTAAGCTTCTTTTGGGCATTTTTTGATTTTCATATCTCTTAATGTTTATTATGCAATGTACACAAACTCTTTTTAACTGATTTTAACTGATTTGTTAATTTTGACTCATGTGATGTATTGTTGGCTATTTCTACAAATATCCCTGTGACACTGATGACTGCTTCTGTGCTGCAGGGACACAATTTAGACTAACTTTTATGAGGCATCACATCTTTACACTGAATTTCAAGCAGGCACAGAGCAGTTTTAACTGCTGTGTAAAGATGCTTTATGTTTAGCACCTTAAAAGTTGAAGCAAATTGACCAGCACTATGCCATCGTAAACCACCCTGGACCAGCACTGTGTCAGTGTAAACCACCCTGGACCAGCACTATACCAGCGTAAACCACCCTGGACCAGCACTGTGTTAGTGTAAACCACCCTGGACCAGCACTATACCAGCGTAAACCACCCTGGACGAGCACTATGCCATCGTAAACCACCCTGGACCAGCACCATACCAGCGTAAACCACCCTAGACCAGCACTATACCAGCGTAAACCACCCTGGACCAGCACTATACCAGCGTAAACCACCCTGGACCAGCACTATACCAGCGTAAACCACCCTTGACCAGCACTAACCAGCGTAAACCACCCTGGACCAGCACTATACCAGCGTAAACCACCCTGGACCAGCACTATACCAGCGTAAACCACCCTGGACCAGCACTAACCAGCGTAAACCACCCTGGACCAGCACTATACCAGCGTAAACCACCCTGGACCAGCACTATACCAGCGTAAACCACCCTGGACCAGCACTATACCAGCGTAAACCACCCTGGACCAGCACTATACCAGCGTAAACCACCCTGGACCAGCACTATACCAGCGTAAACCACCCTGGACCAGCACTATACCAGCGTAAACCACCCTGGACCAGCACTAACCAGCGTAAACCACCCTGGACCAGCACTATACCAGCATAAACCACCCTGGACCAGCACTATACCAGCATAAACCACCCTGGACCAGCACTAACCAGCGTAAACCACCCTGGACCAGCACTATGCCAGCGTAAACCACCCTGGACCAGCACTATGCCAGCGTAAACCACCCTGGACCAGCACTATGCCAGCGTAAACCACCCTGGACCAGCACTATGCCAGCGTAAATCACCCTGGACCAGCACTATGCCAGCGTAAACCACCCTGGACCAGCACTATGCCAGCGTAAACCACCCTGGACCAGCACTATGCCAGCATAAACCACCCTGGATCAGCACTATGCCAGCATAAACCACCCTGGACCAGCTCTATGCCAATGTAAACCACCCTGGACCAGCGCTGTACCATCATAAACCACCTTGGACCAGCACTATGCCAATGTAAACCACCCTGGACCAGCACTGTGTCAGTGTAAACCACCCTGGACCAACACTATGCTATCGTAAACCACCCTGGACCAGCACTATGCTATCGTAAACCACCCTGGACCAGCACTATGCCATCGTAAACCACCCTGGACCAGCACTATGCCAGCGTAAACCACCCTGGACCAGCACTGGACCAGCGTAAACCACCCTGGACCAGCACTATGCTATCGTAAACCACCCTGGACCAGCACTATACCAGCATAAACCACCCTGGACCAGCACTATGCCAGCGTAAACCACCCTTGACCAGCACTAACCAGCGTAAACCACCCTGGACCAGCACTATACCAGCGTAAACCACCCTGGACCAGCACTAACCAGCGTAAACCACCCTGGACCAGCACTATACCAGCGTAAACCACCCTGGACCAGCACTATACCAGCGTAAACCACCCTGGACCAGCACTAACCAGCGTAAACCACCCTGGACCAGCACTATACCAGCGTAAACCACCCTGGACCAGCACTAACCAGCGTAAACCACCCTGGACCAGCACTATACCAGCGTAAACCACCCTGGACCAGCACTAACCAGCGTAAACCACCCTGGACCAGCACTATACCAGCATAAACCACCCTGGACCAGCACTATACCAGCGTAAACCACCCTGGACCAGCACCCAGCATAAACCACCCTGGACCAGCACTAACCAGCATAAACCACCCTGGACCAGCACTATGCCAGCGTAAACCACCCTGGACCAGCACTATGCCAGCGTAAACCACCCTGAACCAGCACTATGCCAGCGTAAACCACCCTGGACGAGCACTATGCCATCGTAAACCACCCTGGACCAGCACTATACCAGCGTAAATCACCCTGGACCAGCACTTTGCCAGCGTAAACCACCCTGGACCAGCACTATGCCAGCATAAACCACCCTGGACCAGCACTATGCCAGCATAAACCACCCTGGATCAGCACTATGGCAGCATAAACCACCCTGGACCAGCTCTATGCCAATGTAAACCACCCTGGACCAGCACTGTACCATCATAAACCACCTTGGACCAGCACTATGCCAATGTAAACCACCCTGGACCAGCACTGTGTCAGTGTAAACCACCCTGGACCAGCACTGTGTCAGTGTAAACCACCCTGGACCAACACTATGCTATCGTAAACCACCATGGTCCAGCACTATGCTATCGTAAACCACCCTGGACCAGCACTATACCAGCATAGACTACCCTGGATCAGCACTATGCCAACGTAAACCACCCTGGACCAGCACTGTGTCAGTGTAAACCACCCTGGACCAACACTATGCTATCGTAAACCACCCTGGACCAGCACTATACCAGCGTAAACCAACCTGGACCAGCACTATACCAGCGTAAACCACCCTGGACCAGCACTATGCCAGCATAAACCACCCTGGACCAGCACTATACCAGCGTAAACCACCCTGGACCAGCACTATGCCATCGTAAACCACCCTGGACCAGCACTATGCCAGCGTAAACCACCCTGGACCAGCACTGGACCAGTGTAAACCACCCTGGACCAGCACTATGCTATCGTAAACCACCCTGGACCAGCACTATACCAGCGTAAACCACCCTGGACCAGCACTATGCCAGCGTAAACCACCCTGGACCAGCACTATACCAGCGTAAACCACCCTGGACCAGCACTATGCCAGCGTAAACCACCCTGGACCAGCACTATACCAGCGTAAACCACCCTGGACCAGCACTATGCCAGCGTAAACCACCCTGGACCAGCACTATGCCAGCGTAAACCACCCTGGACCAGCACTATGCCAGTGTAAACCACCCTGGACCAGCACCATGCCAGCGTAAACCACCCTGGACCAGCACTATACCAGCGTAAACCACCCTGGACCAGCACTATGTCAGCGTAAACCACCCTGGACCAGCACTATGCCAGCGTAAACCACCCTGGACCAGCACTATGCCAGCGTAAACCACCCTGGACCAGCACTATGCCAGCATAAACCACCCTGGACCAGCACTATACCAGCGTAAACCACCCTGGACCAGCACTGTGTCAGTGTAAACCACCCTGGACCAGCACTATACCATCGTAAACCACCCTGGACCAGCACTATGCTATCGTAAACCACCCTGGACCAGCACTATACCAGCGTAAACCACCCTGGACCAGCACTATACCAGCGTAAACCACCCTGGACCAGCACTGTGTCAGTGTAAACCACCCTGGACCAGCACTGTGTCAGTGTAAACCACCCTGGACCAGCACTGTGTCAGTGTAAACCACGCTGGACCAGCACTATACCAGCGTAAACCACCCTGGACCAGCACTGTGTCAGCATAAACCACCCTGGACCAGCACTGTACTGTATTTAAAACCACCTTTATATTTTATTGCAGTTGGAAGATGTGTAACTCACACAATAAAAGCCTACTTTTAGCTTACTATTTTAAGTAAAGATAATTAACATTAAAAAAAATTATCTTTGTTGGTAAATTTCTGCATCAAAGGGTTTAAGGATTTTTGCTTAAATAAATGTTTAAAAAAATCATTTCATTCACACAGGAGGTCTGGAGAAAGCATGCCTTTTATTATAGTATAGATGAATAGCGTTGATGTTGAATCATGAGCTGAGACTGTATTAATGAACACAGACTCTATTCAAGTGCTCGAGGGTTTCCCGTGTGTCTGCTCGCTTCTGTAAATTGACTATCAACAGAGCTCTTTTACTCCTGCTCGGTCCAATTAAAATCAAAGAAAGCGCGTCCGATGATGTCACAACGTACTGAGCTCTAAATATTCATGAGGCTTTCAGCGATTGCTGCTCATATCTTTCACATTTCGTGAGATTTTACTAATGCAAACGTTTCAAAGTTGAGACCGTCGCATCTTAGTAGTTATGGAAAGAAAGAAAGAAAACACATTTACGACTCATTTGAATGAGCAGACTGTTATTAAAAGCAGGTGGTCTGCATCTCAATGGGTGCTCGCATTTGTGGTGTAATGACTGTAATTATTGTTTCAATAGGACCTTCCCTCACGTATAGTTTGGGTTTTAGTCCCAAAAAAATATCATCTTGTTTAAATAGTCGATTCAATTTCAGTTCAATTTGTTAAGATGAAGTCAACAGCTTCAGAACCGCTGTAGCATTGATTTGTACAGGTGTGTTGATGTGTTTAACAGGACAAAACTGTCCCAGAGTTGTTTCTCTTCATTTATTCATGAACCCAGAGACTGAAGCGTTCAATGCCATTTCAGCATTCAACTCTCTTGACATTTTATTCTATTGCTCTTATGAATTACATTTCATTTATATTTACAGTTATGCATTTGGGAGAAGCTTTTAATCAATACTTTATTTATATTTATCCGAATATAATCTAGTTCAATATATATTAAAATCATTGTATTTAACATTAACCATGAGCACACACACACACACAGTCTATGTATCAGTCTATAAAGGCTGATAGCCGCGGCTGTAAGAAGCATATAATGGAAACAGATTGCTGTGTTGATTGTGTAGGCCTCGGGCTCTCCATCCCAGAGGAGCACTGCCCGTTTACACTGTGTTCAAAGGAGAGGGCTAAAAGGCAATTACAATGTTAATGTGTCCTGGCGGGGGGGAACAAGGAGAGAAAATCCACAAGGTGATGGAGTGAGTCAGGAACGCTAGAAATACTGCCGTCTGGAGCGCCAGAGGAAAACACAAGAGCAGCAATCAACAAGGAAAAACACACGTATGAATATATGCAGGTCACTTGAGAAAAGATAGGCTACTCTTGTATCTGACATATAAAGAGCGAGAGACACTGAAGTGTGTGTGTGTGTGTGTGTGTGTGTTCATTCTCTGCTCCAGCAGGGTTAATATAACCCACATCTCTCCCGGGATCTCATAATAGGCCATTAAACAGGCGCATTAGGATAAATGAAAAGGCTTTTAAGTGGTTACCAAAAGACCACCTGGATTTCACTCTCATATGTGTGTGTTTATGGCTAAAAGGGATGGATTTATTAGAGTTATGGGATGTGATTTTTCTGTTTTTGTTCTCATGCTCTCTACATGTCTCTGCCTCACTGAAATAATACAATCATTTGCAGGTTTATTTCAGATTGTTCTTTACATTACACAAATACATGCTTTTCTACATTATAGAAATGCATTTTGACCAATATATATTTATTTAGACAGATAGATAAACATATAATAAATAATGAATTTAACTAAATGTTTTTTATTATTATTATTTAAATGAATAAACATTTTCTATTAATTTGTTATTTTAGTCATTATCTGGTCCTTAATAATATTCTCAATAATATTCTCGAAAACATGATTTACATCAATCATGGAACGCTTTATTCCTGAAATGTTTTAGTTGGATCTTCTACATCCATCATTTTTTAAATGTTACGTATTGTTTCAGAATGTTCAGAGAACATTCAAAAGTAACATTTCCATATTTGGAAAATTATTAAATGAAATGTTCCCTTAATGTTTGCATTAAAACATTCAGAAATACCATTTCCTAACCCTACTGTAAAACATTCTTAGAACATAATTTTGTTAGCTGGGGTATTATAAATAGCGTTATTTAAAAGCATGTGTGCAAATGTTTTTATAATTTTTAATCTGCAAAAAATATAAGCAAACAGGGGCCATTACAGACGTGAGAAAGGCGTATGATCCACAGCTGAAAGTGTTTTTGGGAACGCAGCATCTACTAGTGACTCCACTTATAAAAGCAGCACATATCTGTTCTGATAGCGGCTAATCAGCACAATAATGTACTTGGGATTGTGATGCTAATAGTAATGGATTCGGAGAGGGGCCAATGCACGCGATTGGCTAATTTCACTGTGCCACGGCCCCCAGAGACACACGTGTCTTTTCAGTTTGGCTCTCTAATTGAAGTGTGTTATGTGTTATTTTCTGCCTCGCTGAGCCACAGAAGAGGCTGCAGTGGTTTCATACCGTGTCTGAAGCAGAAAGATAAAACCTTTCAGTGATCTGTTCTTAAAAGAAAATTATTTTTCTTAATCTGAGGGCCATTTTAATAATCAAAAGAACCTTTTCCACTATAAAAAGATTTTGAGCAATGGGAAAGGTTCCATGGATGTTAAAGGTTCTTCATGGAACCATCAATGCCAATAAAGAACCTTTCACAGCGAGAAAAATAAATAGAATAAAAAAAAAAAAAAAATTTAATAGTGCTGGCTCTTTAAGATGCAGTGAAGAAGAATTCATGGAATCTTCCATTGCACAAAAGCAGAAAGGTAGAAAAGGTTCCATATAGACTATAATTAAAATGTTCTTCACACACACACACACACACACACACACACACACAAAGAGAGAATTAAAGAGCTAAACACTGAAAGGTATTTCAGGGAAGCAAATATTTTGTGTAGCACTGTGGGCAACAATACTAAACAACACTATAATTCAGAATGTGTGTTTCGGATCCACGCATTCTTAAACCTTTTGGAAAGTCATCAGATGAATACTTTTTCATATTTGATATGCTTGCAGATGTGAGTTTGTCTGCAGTGATTGAACGATAAGCCCCATTACTCTGCGTCCCATAGTCTTCAGTGCGAAGCTAATTAATGATCTGTCTCTATATAGCAGCAGAAGACGAGGGAGTCGCTCCGCTACACTAGCTCGGCTCGGTGAAGTGTGTAATGAGAAAAGGACGGAGCCGAATGAAGCAGCCGCAGGGACAAAGGACCGGACTGATCATATGTCTGGCCAAATCCTTTTGTTTCCGAATGCACCGTGATAACACAAAAAGACAGAATCATGACACTGCTGCTCTTCAACAATAGCTTGAGATCACCTTTGCGGAGCGAGATAGCATTGAATCACTGACAAAGACAGCAGTGCGACACACCTGACTGATCCTGGATCAGGGTCCCGGGGGACAGATGGAGGATTATGTGCGGAGAGGCTCCTGGGAGAAGACCCTGACCTCTTATTGACCTCTATGATTTTTCTGAAGGGTAATAAACTGCATGAGAAGCAGAGAGGACGTGCCATCACATTCACTATGCCACAATACACATGAAATGAGTTTGCTTTGTCTTTGGACTGCACCAGTGGAAACACACACAACTGAGCCACAGTGAAAGCAAGAGCAGCACAGAAGGGAATGATGGGAAACATGGCACCAGATAATAGTGTCTGTAGAGGTGAGGAAAATCAATCTGATGCTTTTTCACACTGGACAACAGTGACTTAACAGATCCTGAGACGCTTTACAACACACGGCTCCTGGCAAAGAATATTGATACAACATTATTAATCAGATAAGTACATCTAGTAGCTACAGCTCTAGCCTTAGACTTCTTCATAAGAAATGAGTGCTTGCATGTGAATAATAATATATTTCATATTAAGTTTTTTACTGAAAATATCAATTTGACCAGGATAAGTCATCACCATATTGCTTAAGTCGGCTGCTATTATTATAATTCTCATCAGTGTTCTTATTATTAGTATAGAAATGCTCATGTGTGTCCCTGCAGCACAGAAGCAGTCATCAGTGTCACAGACGTATATTTGGAGAAATACACAACAATACATTGTATGAGTCACAATTATACATTTCTCTTTTATGACAAAAATCATTAGGATATTAAGTAAAGATCATGTTCATAGGCCTACATTTCCTATCGCAAATATATCAAAATTTAATTTTTGATTAGTAATATGCATTGCTAAGAATTAATTTAAACAACTTTAAAGATGATTTTCTCAATATTTAGATTTTTCTGCTCCCTCAGATTCCAGATTTTCAAATAGTTGTATCTCAGACAAATATTGTCCTCCGAACAAACCACACATCAATGGAGAGATCATTTATTCAACTTTTAGATTATATATTCATCTAAATTGTCTAAATTGTAATTGACCCTTATGACTGGTTTTGTGCTTGAGGGTCACATTTAAGAAGAAAATTCCAGATATTAGGCATTTGTAAAAAAAAAAAAATGTGTTTTTATCTGAAAGGCGCTGGATAAAGCCCGTGTGCGTCTGTTCTTGTCCTGATTGTATTGTCGCAGCTGTGAATCGTCTGATAACGCCGCTCCGATTAACCCTTCCGCTCCCACCGGGAAACCGAGGCCGAGCGCAGCCTCCGGGATAAAGGACATCTCCGGGGAAAGACCATCACTGATATGAGAGATTATATACAGCGAAAACAGGCAACACGAATTATATACACAGTATAGCCTACATATCGTATCCTACGTGAAGCATATGATAAATTAGAAATACATTTGTAGTGAAACGACGTTCATTGGAAACCCCTGACCAAAATTAGCATCACATTTACGGAATTAGATTATATTTTTCCTAGAATAATAGCCTATAACATTTAGATTCAGTAAAACTGTTTACCGAATTTGTCAGTGTTTATTTTTCAAACCAACGTTCTAAATAATTACAGATTTACATAATTTTAACATAACCGTCAGCACGCCGGATAAAGTTTAATTATATCTATATTCTAGTCGTTTTGTACCAATTATTTATTTCAACGGATTTTTTTTTTAATACAATAAAGTTTTGATTATTCGTTTATATTTTAGCATGGCATGACATCTACTAATTATGAAATCAGATAAACACATATTTTTTAAGTCCTTGGTTTATTTCTTTAAAGCTTGAGTATCATTGTCTTGATACTGATGTAGAATCAATTTCTTTCAAGAATGAAAATACGAAACGTTAATACTGCGCTTATTTTAAAGAACCGACTATGGTATTTCACAGTATTTCACAGTATTTTATAAAGAATAATTCGATCCAAACGAACACGAGTGTAATGTGTTCATAGGCCGAAATGATTTTATAAAGCGTCCGCTTGTGTGAATCCACACTGATCGATCAGAACTGCACATGAATATGATGAAAACATGCGAGAGCAGATGAATGAAACATTCCATCAGAGAAAAAAAAGATATTTTTTCTATCGCTTATTAACTTTTCAAAATCATCTTCATTCACTTTAAAAGAGTCCGAGAACATGTTGCAGATGAACAGCCCAATGCACAATATTTCTGCACCCTGACAAATAATCCATGAGTAACATCCTTGCTATTTTATTTTTTTACAAATTGAAACTTAAAATTTAAGATAACTTAATAGCTATAAAGGCGACCAAAAATCTAAACCAGTCAATTCTAATTCAAATCAGCGCCGTATTTCTCCCTTTGTCGAATGGAAGCAGGTTTTAAATCCGTTCAAAAGAGTATTCCAACACCAGCTCGAGGCTGGCACGGTTCCTTTCGTTGAAAAAGAGTTCTAAACCTTCATCTCAAGCAATAAAAACTGTAGATTGCGACAGGAACACACAAGTAGAATACTTCAGGAACACTTTTAGTGTCCATGTAAGACCTAGAACGGTGCGTGGAGACGGTTTATATATTCGTAAAGTTATGCAATACTATGAGACCCCGGATGCCATTGGGTGTTGTGACCACGCATATTGGGCATAATGAGAGTGGAGAGGAGGATGGGGTCCTGCAAGCACCTCCCCTAGAAATGCAGCAAATCTTTACCCCGTTTTTTGTCGGTGCGGAGTAGCGCGCGCACTGGGAACCGGGGACGCGCGAGACTCTTAGCATTGGCAGGCTGACGGTGACACGTGCCTCTCTCTCAACACCCCCGAGCTCCCGTGGACCGCATTGGCATCAGCGACGGCCACCGAGACGCAGGAGTCGACGCTGTGCCACGGATACAGAGAACGGAAAAGCCGCGCAAAACCAAGAGCGCTCTCGTTTACGCACCGGACATTAAACGCACTCTCGCCTGGGAAGCGCGCATCAGAGTCCGGACAGCGAACAGCATGCAGGTGCCAGGCATCCTCTACGTCTAAACGTGACATGAACCACGGAATTAGCAAAAACACCAGGCAAAACTGGAGATAACGAACACGCGTCACCACGATCTTCTCGCTCCGTTGATGCGCAGACAAAGAGCTCCGGTCGCACTCTAAATTCGATATAGCTAGAAAAACATTTGTAGAGGTATTTGAACACGAGTCTCATTTAGGAGAGCAATCATGGCTACGGTAATTAGAAGCAAGATCTCTAACAAGCTGTCCAACGCGGCCACCACGGTCACCAATAAGTCTCAGGCGAAGGTGAGTGGGATGTTCGCCAGACTGGGCTTCCAGGCCGCCACCGACGAGGAGGCTTTGGGCTTCGTCGACTGCGATGATCTGGACTATGACCACAGGCAGGGGCTTCAAATGGACATCCTTAAAACCGAGCAAATGGGTGGAGAGGGCGGCGAGGAAACGGGGGGCGAGGGGGACAGTCATTACCAGAGGGATGGAACGGGTCCGCCGCCCTCCGCGTCCAAAGACGGAGGACTCTGCTCCGAGTTAGGCAGCCCGGACAAGCCAAGAATCACTGCTTGGGAGGCAGGATGGAACGTGACCAATGCGATCCAGGTGAGGAGGCATTACGCGTCATGGCGATGCATAAATATATATATCACATTCTAAAGTTTTTAGAACTGATAAATATTGAAATATTATGTGAAAACTGTTTGCAATATAAATACATATTAAAATGATTAGTCCCCTGAGGCAAAACGTTTCTTTAATGGCGTAGATTTTTCTCGTGTTGATGTCACGTCACGGGGGATCCGATTGATATTAAGCGACTTTCATCAGCAAATTGAGCTTTATAAAACAGCAGAACATTCGATATGCATTTCTATACTGGTGTTTTGTTGGGTTTGCCTGAGCAATTCCGTCATTTTTCGACGCGCGTAAAACCAGAGAGTATTTGCCTTTAACATGTTACGATTAAAAATATCCGTTCTAAAATGTATGCATTATATAAAACGATGGTTAAAAAATAAATAAAAAAAGTGTTTTGGATAATGCCAAAAAAATGCATATTCAAACGATAAAACCCCACGTATTTAATCGTGCGCAGTTAAAGCTCCTAATATCAAGAGTGACGTCCGTGACGTGACTCCCTGCCTCTTTGATTCATCCTGATGACGACACAATGAGGTGAGCGTGACTTTGCTCACAGCAAATGAAATGTCGGACTGAATTCAGCTGCATTTCTAATGCTCCATCACACCTGCAGTGAATGTAGGAGCTGATGATGGCGCATTGCCTCTGGAGAACTCCGAAATCGTGACACCAAGACCAACATGCACTCTTAAAAATAAACGTGCTTCACAGTGATGCCCTAGAAGCAACCTTTTTGGTCTAAAAGAAGCTTTAACATCTGAAAACCTCTCTGTTTCACAAAATGTTCTTTCTTTGTTTGCAAAAAAAAAAAAACGTTCTTCAGATAATAAAAAGATGGCTCTTTGTGGAACCAAAAATGGTTCTTCTGTGGCATCACTCTTCTGTGAAGAACCATTTAAGCACCTTTGTTTTTAAGAGTGTGGGTATAACTGCACTGCATGGGAATAAAATGGAATAGAAAAGAATTCATGGGGCATTACATAGTGAATTACAGTGTGAGGATAAAAACAAGCAGTGTCTGTTATATAAAGCCATGCTCTGCTTATCTCCCCAGGGCATGTTTGTTCTCGGGTTACCCTACGCCATTCTCCACGGAGGATATCTCGGACTCTTCCTCATTATATTCGCCGCTGTCGTGTGCTGCTACACGGGGAAAATCCTCATCGCTTGCCTCTACGAAGAAAACGAAGACGGCCAGTTGGTACGAGTGAGAGACTCGTATGTGGATATTGCTAACGCATGCTGCGCGCCACGCTTCCCCGCACTGGGAGGTCACATCGTCAACGTAGCTCAAATCATCGAGCTGGTCATGACCTGCATTTTATACGTCGTGGTGAGCGGAAACCTGATGTACAACAGCTTCCCCAACTTCCCCGTGTCCCAGAGGTCTTGGGCCATCATCGCCACCGTTGGTCTTCTGCCCTGCGCCTTCCTCAAGAACCTCAAAGCTGTGTCCAAGTTCAGCTTGCTCTGCACCCTCGCGCACTTCGTCATCAACATCCTAGTGATCGCCTACTGTCTGTCCAGGGCGCGAGACTGGGCCTGGGACAAGGTGAAGTTCTACATCGACGTCAAGAAGTTCCCCATCTCCATCGGCATCATCGTCTTCAGCTACACCTCCCAGATCTTCCTGCCTTCGCTGGAGGGGAACATGCAGAAGCCCAGCGAGTTCCACTGCATGATGAACTGGACTCACATCGCTGCCTGCATCCTCAAAGGCCTGTTCGCCCTGGTGGCTTATTTGACGTGGGCCGACGAAACCAAGGAGGTGATCACCGACAACCTCCCATCTGGCATCAGAGCCGTCGTTAACCTCTTCTTGGTGTCCAAGGCGCTGCTTTCGTACCCGCTGCCGTTCTTCGCCGCCGTGGAGGTCCTAGAAAAGACTTTCTTCCAAGACGGAGGGCGTGCGTTTTTCCCGGATTGCTACGGGGGCGACGGGCGTCTCAAATCATGGGGTCTTTCGCTCCGCTGTGCACTAGTTGTGTTCACTATGCTCATGGCTATTTATGTGCCACACTTCGCGCTCCTCATGGGTCTGACGGGCAGCCTGACGGGCGCGGGTCTGTGCTTTCTCCTCCCCAGCTTATTCCATCTCAAGTTGTTGTGGAGAAAGCTCTTGTGGCATCAGGTCTTCTTCGACGTCGCCATATTTGTGATCGGGGGTATATGCAGTATTTCCGGCTTCATCCATTCCGTCGAGGGCCTGATCGAGGCGTACAAATACAACCTGTCCGATTAGTCTGGAAAATGATGAGCGGATGTAGTCTGGTGATAAGTGTTACGCATCCCACATATTGATAACCAAACCGATGTTACCCCCAGAAAAGATGAATAAACACAAAAGCATTTAACCCATGCCACTCTTAAAAATAAAGGTTCCAAAAGGGTGTTTTTCCAAAAGAACCGTCTTTGGTTCCCAAAAGAAAATGTCAGTGAAGAGTTCCTAAATGAACCATTTTGAAAAACACATCTAAAAGAACCATTCTTCATTTGAAAGGTTCCATGGAGGATGTTCATAGAAGCACTGATGCCAATAAAAACACTTTATTTGTAAGAGTGCAGACTCGTTAACACACAGTAAATCAGCGAATCTTTACACATCCACGTGAGAAATGTCTTGGACAGCAGCGCGTTACACAAGAGCACACGTATATTTGTGTTGTTAAGCGAGAAAATGGTTTACAAGAGAATTTATTTGAGCTTTGATTTGCCACGGGAATCATTTCATTTGAGTGCACGACATTCAGCAAATCTCCTGCAATACGAAATTAATTAATTAAGGGACGAACGCCGTGGCAATAAACACAATCGAGTATGTTTGAAACAAGTTAATGGATTTTCATTAATTCGATCTGAGGACACGTAGCTTAAAGCCTAAGTCTTAATTATTATCGTTTGCATTTACTGAACCAAATCTGAGAGGGCAAGATAGAATATAATACTGGACGGTGAAGAGAAGTACTTCAACTATGCATTCTGATCGTATGATGTCCATGCAGTATTAGAGATATTCAGAAGAAAACCCGGCTTTTATTCACACGTTTTAATTGCTTTCTGGCAGAAAAGATACAAAGAGACTCGTATTTTTACAAGACATCGAATAACGAACAAGATGAAGAGGAAAACGAAATGCACTCGGAAACTCCTGAAGAAATTATGGAGGATATTAAACATCCCACCAAAACAAATCGCTAAATTTCGATTTTTTTTTAATAGTATTTTAGCGTTGTTTATCGGATATCAAATGTTGTAATTTAAAACAATTAATAATGTCCATGTTCACCTCGGGGAGATTTATTCTAGCGTTGATGGATCGAAATCAAGGGACTTGCATAAGACATTTTTTTTTTTCATTTTGTGCAATCCAATGGGTGCTGTGGAAATGTTATAAAACCGTGTGTGTTGTGTTATTGTGGTTTAAAAGATGGAATGTATATCAAAAAACATCATCATATATCGTGAAAATGAATATATTGAAGAATAAAGAAACGCGTGAAATTATAGACTATTGTAGAACTGTTTTTTGGTTTTGTGTGGTATGGGGGAAAATGAAACACGTGCATCTTTTTCATTTAAAACAGAATAAATCTACAAAACAATAAATCAGTTGAGTCCCACATCTCAGGGATTTATTCCAATGGCGCATATACACATTATATTAATTATTATTATTATAGGCTAAAATATATTCTATAATATGTCTATAGCAAATGCATTTCCAAGATTTCTATTTTCTGATAATTCCTGAATTTGCAGAAGAGAAATGCCTTATTTTTTTGATGAATTATAATCGACACAATCACGGCTGGAAAAAAAGGCAGCTTTTACAATGTGAAAAACAGTGACCGCAGCATTTAAATGAATTATTTTAGTCTTCCAATGAACTGCGCTTTTAAATAAATTCTAATGCAAATAATAAATGCAACTTGTCCTTCCATACGGCGAAACAGAATGAAGTGAACTCGTGCAGAAAATGCGCGACAGATTTGTGCTCTCGGCTCTGATTCCGCAGGTTCACATGCGAGCTCACAGACAGACATCTGGATAGACTCTCAGTTACTGAGGCGAATATGAAAAAGAAATGAATAAAATACAAAGATGCGCATTCGCATATGGTTGCGTGCATGCACGCGCCTGAACACAGCATAAACACGTGAAATGAAAAGATCAAAACGGCTCTACGGTTAAATTCTAGAGAAATATATAGTAAATATAATTGTAAAAATATTATCAAAAATATATATATTTTTTATCGGCACAAAATAATTCTGCATGACACCGATGAGGGAAGAAGGTCAGAACATTTTTAGACCGTTTCCATTAACTAGCTACGTAATGAACGCTAGTGGAGAATTACGCCGTGTTGAATTGTGGGAAATCGAGTTTAACCAGAGAAGCCATTTTCTCATTACTGGACCACGAAATGCATGAGAAACTGAGTCTGTAGCGCCACCTGGTGGCTTCATAAAATACTGCCTAAATGAGACGAGAGTGCTGTACGTAAACCAGACGGTATAAAAACAGACAAACACGTTCAACATTTTACAGGATTAGAAAGGCAAATCAAAACCACAGCTGATAGAGTTTAGTTTTTCCACACACACAGAACTAGACAAACCACCGATCTATAAACATGTTCTCTATTATAGAACAGAGAGACTACCATTTTTGAAGCACCCGAGCACGGCTTACTAAACATTAAGATTACTACTTTTATGGAAATGTAAAGAGCAGCGCGTTTTACAAATGGACAGCAGTAATCGTGTAAAACAGTTAGCCGGAGATCAGAATATTTAACGTTAAAAACTGTTTGCAAACACAGATCTGTAGTCACTCACCCTCACTGTCGCTCCAAACCAGTTTTAATTGTTTTCAATTGCGAGAAATAAATAGCGGAACGTCCTGAAAGCGGTTTCCAACTGAACAAAGTCGATCAAACTTTAAAAATAAGAACAATAAAAAAGAAAATTCAGTTATTTACTGAGAATCCGCGTTCAGATCTCAAGCCCGCGTTTTCTAATTTACAAGTCAACCGTCAGTCAGCTCGTGACGCGCGAAGTTTGAATACGAGAAAGCGCCAACGAGATTTGATGGAAATAAACGCTACAATGAAAAAATAAAACCTCGCTTCTTTCTTATTTGTAATTAAACTCTTGGAAAAAAAAGTAGTTTCGTTTTAAAAGATTTCCTGTGTATAGACCAGGCCTTGAAGTAAAAGTGAGAAAAACGAAAAAGAATCAACATCAGGACAAAACATACTGATGATAACAGCAAACATCATTCACATCACGACATCCAAGTTTTAATATAAAGTAACTCAACATTGTTTTATCTTAAAGGAATTTATTCCCACACACAAAAAGAGAAATACATTAAGAAGTTCTACTGGAATCCTCACAAGTAATAATAAAAGAACATTTATTGTTTCAAGTAATAGTTAAAACTTTACAATGTGGCTTAATTACATATTTTACAAATGTAAATTGTAGCGAGTGAACAGCACAACACATAAAAACAACATACAAATCAAGAAGTCAAGCCCAAGAGTGGCAGAAAAGATCAGGAAGATGGATTACGGACACATCAGTCTGTTTTGTTCCACAAGTTGAGGTCTGAAGAACGAACTCTGTTCTACTTGTTGGCTGTAGTCTGTGAGGTGGGTTTCTTCGAGGAGTTCTCCAGCACCCACGGGTGCTCCATCACACCCTTGATAGGGAGACGGTGCATGGGGTTGTGTTTGAGCAAACGGTTTATCAGGTCTCTGCTGCCCTCGCTCACATGAGCAGGATAGGAAAACTCAACCTGGAGAGGAGAGAGATGTAGAATATACAAACAAGATGTTTACAAAACTGAAGAGTAGTTTTGTAGATCCACACCCTAAAAATTCTAACCTGAAGAGCCTAACTTTTTATCCTTTCATCGCTGATCAGCTGTGCAGAGCTAGCGAGAGTTTCTGAACATTTCACTTACTCTAGAAATCTTGCGGTACGTCTCCTCATGGCTCTTGGTTTCAAAAGGTGGACGGCCAACCAGAAACTCATAGCAGAGGACCCCGAGACTCCACAGATCCACCTTCTCATCGTGCGTTTTGCCCTCGATCATCTCTGGAGGAAGATAGTCCAGCGTACCACACAGCGTCGACCTCCTGACAGACACATGATAAACAGAAACTGAGAAAAGCACCCTCCTCAAGAAATCAAAAAGCCAGTCAGCTGCACTTAAGAGTTGTGATGATAGTATCGTGATAAAGATATCGCCTGAGGCCATAACTGAAGTTAGTCATGATGTTCTTTGGTAATGTCAATGCTCCGTTTGTTTTATGTAGCTGCTTTTTGAACAGAGGAAAAATGTAAGCCTCCTGATTAGTCATTTACAATGTTTCTATTAAATTGTTATACAATTTCAGTCACTTAACTTTAGGCTGCTTTTAGCCTTACGCAGGAGGTGGTTCATTTTCCAGGATTTAAACCAAGTAAATTAACATGTGACCTGTTCTAGAAAAAATTAAGCAATAATAACTTATAATATAGCCATTTTTTTCTGTTATTAAAGAACAATTCAAAATAAATAGGCCTAGTGCATTAATTTTTCATTTTACATCTTTAAAAAGGCATTCAAGTGAGAAATACAAATAATCAAAATGTAAAAAAAAAGCTTTGTGTGTCCATTACAGATAAAATGATTAAAACTACAATAGTTATTTTACTGTTAGATTAACATGAGACACACCTACTGTACTGATCTAATAATGTTGCACATCATGTTTTCCCAACAGTTCCCCAAACGTTCACTTGAGACAAGGATCATGTTTGCATGAATTGCCTAAATACTGTATTTGTGTGTCAGTGATCTCACATGCTGACAATATAAAAATTGAGCATGTCGTCCAACACTATGGCACTTTAATGGTTAATGAAAAACAATGACAACATGTTTTGATTACACCCAAGCAGAAGGCTGACCTGGAGGAGGGCGTGTGGACAGACCATCCGAAGTCTGCGATCTTCAGTTCTCCATTAGAGCCCAGAAGCAGATTTTCAGGTTTAATGTCTCTGTGAATCACGTCCTTGGAGTGACAGTAGCTCAGGGCGTCTGCTAGCTCCATTATATACTGCAAACAGACCATATACACACATTATTATGAGACGTCATGAGTCTTCATATATTAATCATGCAGTTTCTGTGGTTTCTGACCGTGGCACTCCGCTGGTCATTGAAGGTCCCGCAGCGCTGGAGCTCTCCATACAGCTCTCCTTTAGGAGCGAACTCCAGGATCAGATAAACACGTGCGGTGTCGTGGAAATAACCGTAGAGACGCAGGATATTGGGATGTCTGAAAGGAGAACGCACACAGTTCACTCAACACACACAATTTCCAAATGGGTTCCAGTGCTAGGGTCAGGATCATTCCAACTTTTTGATTTAAATAAAATATAAGTCAACAAAACATTTAGGCAGGAAATATGTGTTGCATCTGAAAAACAATTCTGAAGATGAACGCCAGAAACAAATCAGCAGCCTAAAAATTTAGTTACTTTTGCTTTGATATTTTTGTTTTAAAAAAAAAAAAAAAAGTGTAAACAGCACAGCTCCAGGTTGATAAACTACGACCAAACAGTTCAGGCACACATGCTCACATTTGTTTGAGAAAGAGTGATAAAAACAGCAGATGGTGAGACTTTCTACCTGAGATGTGACTGGATCTCCACCTCTCTCCGCAGCTGGTGCTCCACTCCAGCTTTCTCCAGCTGCTTTTTGAAGAGAACTTTGAGTGCCAGGATGAACTTGGTCTGACGTTCCCTGGCCAGATACACACTCCCAAACTTGCCTTTCCCCAGAGCTCTTCCAATGTCGAAATTTTCTAAACTCCATGCTTTCCTGGAGAACAGACAGACTGTCATGACCACTGACTGATTGAGAGAACTGCAGCATTAAAACACAGGGACAGCAAATACAAGACTTTCTAAATTATCATAAGACTATGTCCATGAGCCATTTGGAAAACACTCAAGAATATACACATATGTACCCAGTTGATTAATTACGATACTTTTTTAAATATATTTTATGCTGTTTAAATATGCAAATGAGGCCTTATCTAATTAAATATGCATATAAAATTATGTAATCATTCAAAGCCCATTCATGCTATTCTGCGTGCTGAAGATACTTTTTTTTTCTGTCTACATGTTATCTTAAAAGGGGTTTCCCATTAGTTTACATTTTCATTCATGTTAAAAAAAAAAAAATCATCATCATTTGAAGAACCAATTCGATGTATGGTTGACATTTGAGGCTTAATATTTTAGCAAAGCACTGAACCAGTTTTCAGCTTGTTTATTTTCATGCAGAAATACAGCACGCAGCTGCATCAAACAATGGTGTAAACAATGTAAACCATGATAATCGTAAATTAATAAATCGCTATTACAACTTCAAGGGAATAAACAACAATTATGATTGTCATAATCATGGAGCCCTACTGTCATTGAAGCAAAATATACACAAATCAGACTTGATCAGTACATTAAACTTTTTTTTTTTTTAATGGCTTTGAGGTGGCAACTGCACTTAAGTGTAAAAACTTAATGTAGCCACACAACATAAAACGTATATAAACTGTAAAGGACTTACTTGGACATATTGGATGTCCCAGTGGAAGGAGTTTCTGGAAAGCAACACAAAAAACTCATTATAACATTCTCAGTATGATCAGATCAGATGTAACCGCAGAAGTCAAGCTTACGCTGAGGTTTGTCCTGTTTGCTGGGCACAGAACTCTTTGTGGGCTCCGCTACAGGAAGCTTCGGCTGTGGTTTGGTGTGTGCTGCTGTTTTGGGTTCATCTGGACTGATGTTCTGATCTCCTGGACACATGGTTTTCACAGAAACTGGGTGTCCGACGGGTTTCTGCGGATTCCCGGGACGCTGGATGCGCTGTGGCCCTGGAGCTGTGCTGAGAACACGCATGGACACGGGCTTCTGACCGCTCTGGGACACAGGAACTCTCATAGGTCCATCGGCAGAACCCTGCAGAACAGGAACATCATGTGTCAAAAGAATGCATATAGAGAACAAAGAAATAGGTTAAACTAGGAGTATTAATACAAAGTCTCAATGCACCAAAAATGTTTTATTTGGATTAAAAACTAATAAGTAAAAAGCCAGCCAACACGAAAAACATTTTCATTAAATAAAGCATGTTTTTGCAGAACCCTTCAAATGCATCAGCTCACACTTCACTTTCTAGTGAACACATGAAGTGTAGCATTGCCTATGTTACTATATTTAGAGAACAGATGAAAACTACTGTAACTGAAGGTAAGTTACAATGTAATTTTTAAATAAAAAAAGACTTTTGGTGTTTTGCAAAACGTTTATAAACAAAGTATGAAGCCTTGCTGAGAATAAAAACAAGTCGCTAACAACATCCAGTTTGTCTCAAATAAAGTGAAGTCACCTTCTCATTCTCAGCTCGATTCATCTTCAGCTCTCTGCTGGATTTGGTTCTTGCGGCGGTTTCCATATTCTGGGTTTAAAAAACGACATTATTCGATTAAACACAAACAATACAGCACAACGAAACAACCCGTCACATAATGAGAGAGAGGGTAAGTTAATCAGTTTCAATCCAATAAAGAAGTAAAAATAACGTTATGAAGCACGGCGGCAGATTGAGGCCTGATACACGACGGCACCCGTTCAGAAGATTCACAAACTAACGTTCCCAACAAAACGTAAATCTATGTAAAACAGCCAACTTTTTTAAATTAAAACAAATTAAAGAAATGGATCAGTCGATAATAAATACATTCAGAAGATTTTCTCGTCATCGTGATGAAGAAACGTTACCTCCTTCAGCCGATTCCACACGAAATATCCTCCTCAAATCCGACAGAAACGCGATGATTTCCCCCTCACCGTGTTAATAACCCGTTACCATTCGATAAATCAGCCGTGTGTGGTGTTTAATTTCGAGAAAAAAAAAACCATTCAAATATATACTTTTACAGCTAGAGAGGACGACACTGTTCTCTTCAGCCGCTGCGACTCTGGCCTGTTTAATTTCAAATATCCCACTTTTAAATACCTTTAAGTATAATCTGATTTTTGATTGGTCAGATGGAACAGTAAACTCGAATCCTATTGGTTGTTGGAGAATTCGTCATGTGACGCAAGGGTCCACGAGCGAAGCCGGGAAAAGGCATCGTTGAAGAGCAGAAATGACCAGTAGGTGGCGCGAAAGACCAACCTTCACATCAGTAAACATTACACTATATCCAACTTTATTATATTCAAATATATTACCTTCAAAAATAATAAAATGCCCACTTTTTGGTAGATTTTAGATTGTTTTCTAATTCACTTTATTAAAAAAATCTAAATGAGAAAATAAGTTCAGCTAAAATTGCTTTTTTAATATATTTTTATTATAATTATTTAGATGAAATATAATTCAGAAGGATGTTTTCAAAGCAGCTTTTTTACCATTCTGACATCAATGATATGATTTTATTTATTAAACAAATTCTACATTCACAAATCCCTCTCAACTCCAGCTGTTTCTTTCATCTGGCCATTTTCAAAGTCTTCGCAAATAGTTAATGACAAAATTAGTTTGACAAGAACAAATATAATAAAACATAATTAAAATCCATTCACAACTATTTGCTCTCGCACATCTCAATCTTGGTAAAGCATCTGTGAAATAAGAAACCATGACCATATTCAGGCACCTTTATGAACAAATCAACACGAGCCATCGTTTAGGACAAATGTTAGTTTATTTCAACATCTATAAACTACTTTGGCTGTGTTCAGAGAATAAATGATGAACAAAGATCTTCTCTAAAACACTACAGTCATTTAATTCATTCCTAAATTACTTCAACCTTTCCACCAAGTTGCTCTATTTGATTTAATACTAAATATGCCAGTAACAAACATTTACATTCAGAATAAATAAATGCAGTTGTTTTATTTGAGTTCTTCATCAATATTTAAACTGAAGTCAAGCAAACATACAGAAGGTCTTCGATACCAGAAGGAAAAACACAAACATCTGTAAAACAAGGACACATCCACAAACAGAACAGAAGCACCATCTTCACCGTCACATTCAGCTTCATGACACCGTTATCCCACTGCTGACGATGAAGATAATGAAGTTGTGATTCATGGATGCATGAAATAACATAAACCTACCAAAAATAAATAAATAAATAGAATGTATTTCACCCTATTTCTGATGTTTCCCATCATCACACACACGTTTCACATCTGGATCAACACTGCACTTAGTCACGGCGAGACATTTAACATTATATTAACCATTCTCGATGGTCATGTGACGTTCTGTGGTTTATACACCATCATCTCTTCAGTGCTCAGCGTCTGATTGGCTCTCTGAAGAATCCAGTGGACATCCGCAACGCTCCTCCAAATCTAGTCTGGATATGTTTGTTCCCTTCCTTGACGCTTGGGTTAAGTGTTACTAGTTTAATAGTAGTACTAAAAATTGTAATATACTAACAGTTTTCAAGTGTATCAGCGCTCTCTGACTGTAAGAGTCACGTGTAACAGAGCTGAAAGGTTTGGCTGAATAGTTGTTCCTCTTCCTTCATCGCATCAGAGAGGATGAGTCCGTCCTGTTATACTGATTCATTAAAACTATGTTTGAGAGTTTGAGCGTCTCTCCGCCGCTGGACGTCCCCGTCAGCCTCTAATGTAGACGCTCGGATGTGCAGGACGCCGGGAATGAAGTTCCACCATTGGAGAACGATGTGTAGAGAAGAGCGGCGACAGAGAGGAAGAGAGGAGCGGTCACTTCTCGGTGACGGCGGCGGCAGCCATCGGTGTCCTCAGGGTTCCTCTAGCTGTGATGGCCAGCTCCTCGATCTCTGTGTTCAGACGTCTGATCACCCACTCCATCGCCTCACGACCCTGCGCACACACATTCACCCTCAGACTGAGCAGATCATCGTTTTCATAAAGAAACATGCAATATTGGTCTAGCTGTTTCCACTGTGTCATTCTCTGTGAAACATTTGAAAGAAAAAGACAGAATCCAGTCACAAAATCATGATATATCGCCCGATATATAACTTTTTTTTTTGACAAGGTATTGTACTTTCATTTAGATTTTTAGGACTTTTATTTTGACAGTGCTGAGAATGCTAGCAGCCGAGCATTAACACTCCTGTTCTCTGTCTTCATTAGTTTAACAGTTTTGTCAAAGTAAATAAATAACCTTCTTTCACCTATTTTTATGTATATATAAAAATGCTGGATAGAAATGCCAAGATTCACTTAAATTCTAAAAATGTGAAAAACTGTGAAAAAATGTTATCCAATATGAAAAGCTATGTAGAACAGCCAGTTTATCAGGAAGTGATGATTTTGTTCTCTTTGATTCATTGCATGGAAACTGTGCTTTATTTGCAAATGTTTCATGCAATATCAGAGTTTTACACATTAGTTAAATTCACACCTGTGGATGGAAACAGCTAATGATTGGTGAAGTGTGTTGGGGTTAGCTGACCTTTCCTGCGTTGTTGGAGATGGTGGAGGCCATGAGTCCCTCCAGATAGCTGCTGAGACTGACGCCCTTCACAGAGATGATGGCTTCCTGCGTGAGCATGGTCCTGCGGGAACATCAGCACATACACAACATTACACCAGCAGCTCATGGAGATTTCAAACCCACAGCTGATGAGCTCGTTTAACACATTCAGATCAGAAAGCGTGAGGAATCTTACTTCTCCGGGTCGTCTGGGTGCGGTCGGTAAACTAGCCGCTCGTCCACTGACACCATGTTAGTGAAGGTGATCTACGGTGAGAAAAGCAGAACATGATGGGTATGAAATTCTCAAAGTATGCGGTTTATAATCATAACAGAGATCAACACCCTCCGAGTTTTTCCCAGAATGCAACTCTTTGACACACAGACAGGCCTCGTCTCATTCCAGACAACATTCAAGCACATGAACTCAGTGCCCTCGCTTTATAAAGACTATAGTGCTACAGAGGATGAAGAACAGGGATGTGTGAGAGAAGACTGAGATGATGAATGTCATGCGCTGATGTGGTTACAGACACATGTTCCTCATAATAAACAATATCACTTACATTAGTGGACTGAAGCTCAAAGCTCTTCTCTTTGGGATCGACGACGGAGTGCTCCTGGATGTACGTACATGTCCGAGTGTTGCCAATTATCTGTGGAAACAAAACAGCAGTTTGATGAAGAACTCATTTATTAATAACCAAAGCCACGCTCTGTTCTGGCGCTAGATTGAGTCTGTGTAATAATCCTGAACTCAGAAGAGAACAAGATCAACTATTATTAACCCAGCAACACTATCATTCCCCGGAGCTGTACTAGAACAGACTCTATTTACAGAACATTACTGCCGTCATGTGAACATGCTTCAGATCGCATTCATTTCTCAAAAAGATGACACTATTGTGATGGTTTCCAACAACAAGAAAACTAACTGGAGCAGTAACCGGTCGGTTTGATTCTTTAAACACGCAAACATTTGTTCGTAATGTGTGGGTGATCCGCTTTCAAAGACTAACCACAGCAAACAATCACTTCAATATGTTGAAGTAAAAAGAAACTCAAAGCATTGAATGCTTTACCTGTAAAATGATCGTTTGTTTGCTTTAATATCAGCTTGTGTTTAAAGAGTGTTAGTTTGTAACACTGAACATGAATTTTCTATAAAGCTGCTTTGAAGCAACATCTACTGTGGACCTTCATCATTCCTCATTATTGTAGAGTAAAAACAAACAGATTCCAGCTTCAGGAATCATACCGGAAAGTTCTGGCCTCGTAATAACCTCGGACGGTCCTTGAGCAGAATGAATGTGTCAGGTCAAGGGTGACAGGCACGGGTCAGATTCAGACTCACGTCACAGCGGGACACTTCATTCAGAAACAAGACACCAGGACGACATGTTCTGAGGACTAACCAGACCCATATAACTGTTCAGGTCAGAGACCAGCACACGGGAGAACTGAGGTTACATGCACTACCAATCAGGTCAGGAATCCCTGAAGTCTTCCCATAGCTGGGATGTGAACATCTCAAACCAGCAGGACTGAACTCTGAGCTCATTCTGGATTTATCCTGGTGGTTTCCACCAAATGTGACGAGAACAATGAGCTACTGAGAGCTTCTTACAGTTTTGGGATTAAAGTCAGCTGCTTGCTTTAATTCCATGAAGCATGCAAACAAACAGATTAGTAGAGATGCACCAAAATTAAAATCCTTGGTTGAAGCCAAACAAAATGAAACGCTGAATACACAGCATTTTCCCACATTTTTTTTGACATTTTTTTTTTTTACTATTGCATAAATTAAATAGCCAAACCAACAAAAAATTATTCCAAACACCGTTTTGCATCTGATGTGGATTCGTTCCTGAATGAATCACCCGTTCAATGATTCAGTTCAATCACAATGACTCACTTACTAACAGCCACAGCTCTTTAATAAAGAAAAAACTTCTTATCACATTACTCAATGGAATTACTTGTTACTAAAATAATCGCTAGCTGCAGCCCTAATCGTGTCACGCCATTGTTTGGTACAGTCTTTTCAGTTTTATTAATTTCAGTCACCAAACATTCAGTGCATCCCTACAGATTAGTCTGTTTTCTAGAAGAAAAGCAGGAGTCCGTACCGATCGCACGATGGACGGCAGACCCCATTCAGTGCTGAGAAGACGTTTGCTGTGAAGCCGTCCCTGCTGGTCCACATTACGGTCCAACACATCCACGCCAAACACGCTGGGGTTCATGGGGTTCGGGTACTTCTGCATGGCAGCTTTGGTCACGGTTTCCCACGGATGGCTGTGAGAGACACAAACAGAAACGTTAGTACTGCTGGAGCCTAAAACACAGTGAACCTTCAGGGTCTTTAATTAGAGCTGAAGCACAATATGACAGTGGGACTGTTACATAATGCATCCGCATGCATCTGTGCAGAACTGTAACACGATCGCTGAGGAGCGCCTGCGATTACAGCCTTCATGAGCCACGCTGCGTCTGTGATGTGTGCACGGGACATCACGAGACGTTCATTCAGACACACACACCAGAAACAGCAGGAGATGACTGATTCTGATTCAACCACTTGATTCACAACCACGAAGACACTTCTTTAAGAAACACACAGCCAAAGAGATCAGAAGAACTAAAACTATATCATAAAGACTAAACTACTGATAATAGTCTGATTTCACAACTTTGTTCTACATCCAAAGGATTCAGAACAGATCTGAAAAGACACCTCGAATTAACCCTTATGTTGTGCTCTGGTCAATTCTTTTCCCTAAAAAAATGTTATCACATTAGACTTTGCTCACACACGGTATAACAACTTGTATTTTTATACTTTATGGTATTTAGATTTTTTTTGTTCACCTTGTTACATTTGTGGTGTTTCAATTCAAAAATTGCCTGCTTATAAAATATTGCTTTTAAATGTCATGTTATGCAAACATATATAGATTCAATCTTATCTTTTTCCATTTTGCACAGGTTTTGTTTTTCTTTTTGGAGCGGACTGATCATAGGCCTCATTGATCTTAAACTCAAACTTCAGATTTTGAGGAAATATTTCCAAAATTATCTACAAAAATCATGCTTTTAGACTCAGAAACTGAACCTAAGCTCAGACCAATCAGCTCCAGAAAATAAACTCAAAACCTGTGCTAATGGAAAGAAAACACATTGATTTGTGTGTTTGTGTCTTATCCTGTGCAGCAAGTTGTGTAAGATGTGTTTTGTGTTTGTATTTTAAAACTCAAAAGCAAATATAAAATATATATTTTTTAAATACACATTGGTAAAAATATCAAATCCAAAATTTCGTAATAATATAACACAATGAGAGATTTACAAGCTATTTTTTCAAAGGCTAATCCTTTTTAAAGCAGAAACACCGAAGTCACCATTGATTAATCAATAGGACAATATATTTCACGTTATATAATGTACGTGTGTGGTGTTTATTTATTATTAAATCAATTTTGTTTTCTTTATTTGCGGTGTTTGGGAACAGCATGAGCTGCGTCTGGCGGCTTCGGCTCAGATGAATGGTTTCCTGGGAGACAGCCAGCGGTCACATGACGCGTGACGTTTGGCGGGAGGTCCATGTAGGGGAAAGGTCAAGGAGAGTTGCGCAATGACCGGCACAAGACTCACTCCAACACACGTGGGATCAAAGGTCACGGATTTACCTGAACATCTTTAATTCAGCCACTTCATCAGCCGATGAACACTAACTAGCGATCTCATCACACTAACTAACCAGCAGGGAAGTTAATAGACCCACTGAAACCCAACAGCACTAGTACTGACGGTTCTGAAGAACAATCATGATCAAAACTTCTAAAAACCAAGATCAAAAAATCTAATCTTTATTTAACAAAAACTGAAACCAGAATAATCAAAATCTGTGAAGTCAAACTCTGCATTATTTTTATGTAACGTTACTAGTCTTTCAGCTGCCAAGGACATAGTAACTCACTTCACAACTGTGTGTTAAACTCACTGCATCAGCAAACACTAGTGTCTGGTTTAGTGTGTAAGTTAGTAGTTACAGTTATAGTAGTTACAGTTATTAATCTTTAGTTATTAACGTTAGTCATCAGTTGTTTCGATAAAAAGCCGTCGACTGCAGATTCTGACTAACGTTAACTACACTAGCATAACTAAAGTTACTCAATCAACTTTTACATGACTAACACTTTTCGTACCATAAAAAAAAGAATAGATGTTAAAAAAAAATACCGATCTTAATAAACTGCCAGGAAGCCGTTGGACGCTCTGACGCCTCGTGTGACGTTACGTTCCCTCAGATGCTAAAAACCGGTCAAACAGCTCTCACACGATCACTCCACCGCAATAAAATACTAATAACACCTTCACTCACTTGAAAATGTGTTCTGACGTCCAGATCTTCATGGCTCTTGTTGTATTGTAGAGGTTTAGTGCACGAGAGCCGCTGAGGGACACCGCGCCGCTTCCGCCGTTTGTTCCAGAACACTGCCGCTCAGGCCCCGCCCACCGATGACGCACGCACCAACGCAGGACGCGCTCCGACCAATCAGAGACGAGCGCTCTGACTGGAAAAGAATGTGCGCATGTATGGAACAGAACATGATGACAGGTGTCTCCAGCGCACACTCTGTACAGGTCTATATGATGATCAAGGTTACACGGCCACATCCTCTCAAGGACCAAAGACTTGAAGGAAGTCGGTCATTTATCACGTGACATGAGAAGGTCACTTTTAGCTTCACATATATATATATATATATATATATATATATATATATATATATATATATATATATATATATATATAAATATATATATATATATATATAGCCTATGTGTGTGTGTGTGTGTGTGTGTGTGTGTGTGTGTGTTAACATGAGGGTTAAGAGTTTCTCCAGGAACTTTTAGACCAAAAGGTTTTTAAGTTCTCAAGAGACATCAGTTTTAGTCAGGGTTTCCAAACCTTTGACTCGATGGTGAACAGAAATAAACCAGCAGCATGTGACTTATGTACAGCACACGATGAGCACATGCGGAGCTTCTGTCACATTAGCACATCACATTTCATAATCACTGATTAGACTCATAAAGTCTGTCCACTGTAGACATGAGCTGCACACCTGATACCCTTTGAAATGAAGCATTACACATCATCACACATCAGAAAAATGATGTCCACTAAGACCAACAAAAACCCCAGCTGACTTTCAGCAAATGCCAAATTCAAATATACAAGGTTATTATTTTATAGTCATCACTGAATTATCCACACCTTTTAAAAAAGACTTTCAGTGGGTTGTATTATAAAGTGGAAACTAACCAGGTTCTGTTTTAATGGGATATTAATTCTTGATTATTCTCATTAGTGAGAATCACGCACCGTCTGCTGCTGAAGAGACTGAACGCTTTTCTAGTCCAGGATCTGTGTTTATCTTCAGGGAAATGTCAACAATAAAGGAAAATTATCTGAAACATATACAATTCTAATAACTATGACAACAGTATTTCTGTTAAAGATTTAGTAATGTAGCTTGAATTGATCCTTCATGTTATCAGTGAATTAATAATATTGATAAACATTCATATTTAAAACTACTGGAAATAGAATATTAGTCATTCAAGAAAAATACTGGATGGATGTCACTTTTTTATTGTTGATTAATATTATAAAATAATAATAATATTAAACCAATGATGTATACATTTAGGCTGAAGTACTTACATATTTAATTGTGAAGACAAATATATTATACCATGTTAAACAAATCCTTCTGTTGTTGTTTTTTTTTTTTTTTACTATATGTAGGCATTTAATTTTACTAATAACTTATTTCAGCTTTAGTCGTTGAGTAGTAATGATGATGAGTTGCCCAGTAGGTGGCGCTGCTTTCCTTCTCTTATCATTCAAGTGTCGGTCTGTTGGATAGTGAGTGTGTGTGTGTGTGTGTGTGCGTGAGAGGGGGGGGGGGGGTGAAAATGTGTTTCTTGTCTCTTTTTAAGTTTTTTTTATTTAAAACCTTGAAAAATATTTTTTGCTTGACTTGCACTTTACTTGTTCTAATCTATTTTCCCCTTCCTTTTCAGATTATTGCGCATTATTTGATTTCTTTATTGTCTGGACTAGATGTAAAGTATTGAAAACGATAATAATGACTCGTTGATGCTATAATAATTTCTCCAATAATGTGGCAAATTATAAATCCACTAAGTAACATATTACAAGTGCTTCTCTCTTTCAAAACTCAAATAACTCAGTTTACTGATGCTGTCCTCCTCACTATGATTTTTTTGGTTAGTTTTATTGTATTATGTTTTATAGTATTCATACAGATAAGATGAACAGTGTTTATTAAATTGCATTTTAACTTTTTAATGAACTTTTTCTTGGGCTGATTTTGATCAAATGTGGAAAATATCAAAAGAACTGAAAGTCATTTCTGAATTACTCTCCTCTCCTCCAAACACACTGACAGCAGAATCAGAGAAATATGAATCCAATCTTTCTTTCCTGCAGCGGGATGCATTTGTTCAGTCAAGTCGGATCAATCCGATGCATACGTTTAATATAATAGTCACATCATGCGCCGCTTCATTGTTATTGTTCTCAGAACACTTCATTTGGGTCAGATGACTGAGAGACTAGACAGTGTGTGTGTGTGTGTGTGTGTGTGTGTGTGTGTGTGTCTGTGTGTGTGTGTGTGTGTCTGTGTGTGTGTGTGTGTCATTATCAGTCCTGCATGTGATTCCAAATGGACTGATGTCAATTAATCTATCTGCCCTCATCTCTCTGCTATTCTCGTTCCATAAGGTTTATGATCTTTTATCATTTATTGTCTCTGATGTTTCCTCAGTCTCTCTCTTCACATGTCTTCCTCTCAGTGTGACTCTCTCTCACACACACACACACACACACACAAAATCATTTCATTTCGCCTCTCAGGTGTTTGACGCCGATGTCTAGACGACTGATTACAGCAAATAAGAGACAGACAGACACGAGAACACACACACACACACACACACACACACACACACACACACATATATATATATATATATATATATATATATATATATATATATATATATATAATGTTACAGATATATAGATATAGATCTGTTTACCCCATCAATATCTGTAAATAATTATCTAAATGTTTATAAATATATAAATAACTGTAATAAATGTAATATATGACCTATATCTCCCTATATCAAGAGTGATTGTTACCTGTAAGGCAATATATTATGCATAGTACGTTTAATATAATATGCATTAATATATGAAATTGTGACCATTTGTAATATGTATTTCTTCATATGACAATATATTTCACATATGGAAATGTGATATATGCACATGTATAACATATGAATATGAGTTTCCTAAACAGTTAACGTTGGGTCCAGAACTGCGTGTTCAATGCTGAGCTCTTCTGCTCTATTTCTGGATCAAACAGATGAAGACCGAGAGGAAACTGTTGCACAACAGAGTTTTGCTTTTTAACATCATGTGAGCGTCCAGCTGTATGAATCATCGCTTCCAAAGGTCTCAGACAGATTATGACATCAGAGACCAGAGATCACACACACACACACACACACACTCCTGCGGCCCATAATGCCACTCTGATTCCACAGACTCAAGGTTTTGAATATTTCAGTCACTGTTGTCTGATGCATTTGCTGTTTCACTATCGCACTATTGTGTGTGTGTGTGTTAGAGAGAGTCTGCAAAAACAAAAGTCTAAAATTGTGAGATAAATGTCACAATTACCTTTTTTATTTCTTTATTCTGTGTTGGAACTTGCATAATTTAGACTATATGGAATAGCTGAAGTGTTGATTTTGGCAGTTTTCTTGTGTTTCAGTGGCACTATGCTCTTCTCAAACCGTAGATTATGGTGCTAGCAACACTGAGGTCATGGGTTCGATTCCCAGGGAATGCATGGACTGATCAGTTGTATACCTTGGATAAAAGCATCTGCATAAATCTCAATGTTATTTCATGACACACTACATCATTATTGTGCTCAGTGTGGCATTACATATCTGTGAAGAATAATGACATTAGTATTAGTCTTTTTTTTTTCTTTTTTTTTTAAGTTGTATGAAATATATTTAAATCTATGTACAAGCATTTACCATGAAACAATATGAATTAAATGCATAATTAAACCAAAAATTTAAATGTGCTTAACCTGAGTTCATCAGAGATTAGGATTGAGTTTGTTTCTTCATCAGGTTTGTAGAAATGTAGCACTGCATCAGTGTCTCATCAATGGATGCTCTGCAGTGAATGGGTGCCGTCAGAATGAGAGTCTGATAAAAACATCACAATAATCCACAGCACTCCAGTCCATCAGTGAACATCTGGAGAAGACAAAACCTGAAACACATCCAGCATTAAGATGATTTTAACTCAAACACACAGAGTCTATAATCCAGAATAACACTTCCTCCAGTGAAAAAGTGTTCTGGTCTGAATCAGGAGAGAAATCTGCACAGATCAAGCAGCGTTTAAACTTGTATTTTGACTCATATTTTAGCCAAAAGCACAAAGGGTGAGCACATTCTCATTTTAACTGAACTATTCCTTAAATAGCAAGAGAAATTGTGTTTTGGACCTGAAGAGGGCGCTCACTCTCTCAAATGTCCAGAGATGAGTCAGAAACACTGCAGCACTCACACTGAACATATGAATCATCTTTATATTTCACAACACAACATATTTTAAGCACACTATGTTTGGAAATGTCAAGTGAATAATTGATGATTGTCTTTAAAACTACTTTGAGTCTGTCTGTAATCCCCTTGGGACTGTTTGTCCACGTAAAAAGCTCTAAAAGCCCTCGTTCACCCAAGTTTGACTCGGATTGGCTCATGCACTCTTTTATTGCAGAAAAAAACATATATATATATATATATATATATATATATATATATATATATATATATATATATATATATATATATATACATATACGTTCTCCCAAAGAGATTTAACCTGATTGCAATGACAGAATAAATGAAGTAAAGTTTCTTCCTCAACTTGAATTTTTTTACTCAGAATACACAGATAAAAAATAAGCAATTTGGAAGTTCATTGGTTGCAAAATATTTCAGGCAAACCATGCTTTCTTCCGGTGAATGCTGTCAAAAGAGGGAATGTATATACTGAATAATATAAAACTTACTTTATATATCAAATGTTAAATATTATTTTTCAAGAAGACAAACTCCATTCAATAAAAGTTTGGGCAAAATTGTTTCCCTCTCATTAAATCAAAAGTATGTTTTAAATAAATGCACATAGCTTGTAGACAAACTTCTGAGAACAGAGCTGGCTTTAAATCGGTCTTTAAATAAATCCAAAACAAAACCTCTGTCATACCAGTTATCAATAACAATAAACTTTCCACGGATTAAACCACATGAATTATTCCAAAGAATTTATTTGTGGGAAGAAAAGATAACAGTTTCCAAGCATGTTTTTGAAATGAAAATGACTTTGGCTCATGCACTCTGTGAGAGGGCCAAGTCTGGCAGTGACGTCATTCTGTCTGACTCGAAGCCCCGCCCCTCGCGCTAACCCCCGCCCCCCGCCGGTTCCCAGCCAACTTGCACTTGAATGAGGTGCGCGCCGCAGACGGCTGGAAAGTAGTACAAACCGTTTGGGAATAACACCGGGAATACTGGAGCACAGCGGCCAGACAGCGGGACGGGGGTGGGGGGACGGAGGCCAAAGGAAAGCCGCTGCTGGAAGAAAGAAGCGTCGCTGAGGGAAAGAGGAAACGCCTGCGTCAATGTTTTTATTCGACAGCGCGCCGTGAAGCGATCGCGTCCGTCCGTTTTCCGCGAGATCTCCTCAAAGTTCAGCTTCATGGGTCTGATGAACGGAACCACCGACACCCACACCAATGTCTCCTGTACCTGTGACTGCAAGAGATCCACTTCATTCCAGAGCATGGCGATCAGTGAGTACCGGAGCGTTTTCTCTTTGACGTTCTTCACTAACTTTAAACGATTCGAGTCGCGGCGCTGATTTGAATCGCCTTTCGCGGTTATTTTTTTTAACGGACGTTTGTATATACAGCCCCCTCGATATATTTATGTTGTTGTCTTTTTTGGGCTATTTAGACTAGTTATTTGTTGGGTGATGTATTGGATAAACTCCTGAGAAAGTTTGACGCGGACTAGTTTAGGTCGTGTAAGGATCCGGTCAGTAGGTGAAGCGGTCAGTGACAGAGACTCGATCATTAGCGCGCAGAATAACACTGTATGAGTCAAAATTATACATTTTTTATTTTATTTAAAAAAAAATCATTAGGATGTTAACTGTAAAGTTCATCTACGAAGATATGTTGTACATTTCCTACAGTAAATATATCAAAACTTCATTTTTGATTAGTAATATGCATTGCTAAGAACTTAATTTGAACAACTTTAAAGATGATTTTCTCAATATTTAGATTTTTTTTGCATCCTCGGATCTCAAATATTGTCCCATCCTAACAAAGCTTATTTATTCAGCTTTCAGATGATCCATAAATCTCAACTTTAAAAAAACTGACCCTTATGACTCAAGGGTCACATTTCTGTTTAAAACGGAATAAGAGCGAGTTAAAGGAACAGTACACCCAAAAATAAGAATCGTGTCATCTTTTAAAATGATCTGTTAAACGCGAAAGCTATTTTGAAGAACACCCAGTTTCTGTTCCTCATTGACTAGTTTCTCCTGTTATTATAAAACTATCAGTAACTGTTTGGTTCATTCTTCAAAACATCTTTAACAGAAGAAGGTCATTCTTAAGGTTTGGAACCACAAGATTGTCAGTAAATGGTGATAAAATGTTCATTTTTAAATGAACCATCCCTTGGTTTTAATTGAAAGTCTCAAGACAATTGAAACCATCACCGAATTTGGTTATAATGGGACGTGCATTGGTTTTAATGGAAACTGCTATGGGTTTTTACTGGGTTTTTTCTCGGAAAACCATTTTTAAATGCTTTAAAGTTGGTTTGTAATGTGTTTATAATGGGAACTGGTGTTTTCAGTTTCCTCTCAGTGATATGCACATGATAACATTATTTCAGGTTTTCTTAAGCATGTGGTTCTGGAGCGCTGTGATGTCCTCGGGCCGGTCTGTGCATCAGACGGATGTGTGTGTGACGTTCTGTCTGCTCTGAAATCCTCCGCTGGGAGTTACCCGACTAATGCTTGGTTTGCGGTGACTCATGTATTGTTCAGACAGCTGCCCGTGTTGTCCAGCAGACTCGCTCATTCGTGGAATTCTCTCTGATTAACCGTCTTGCAAAATCTGTCTGCAGTTTGCAAATAATCTTTTGTAAAGGAAAAGCTGAACAAATAACAAGGTGATATCAGCAAGAACTGGCTGTCATGGGAAAAGAACTTGCTGTGCAGTCTTTGCTTTGTCATAAATAATGTTCCTTGCAATCGCAGCTCCTTGAAAACCTCTCTATCTCTGTTTTCAGACGTTGTCTTGCCCTTGTTTGTCTAGACAGAGTCTCAGTCATATGCCTGACCTGATGATCTTCTCTGGAAATGAAAGCAACACTCCCGAAAATGTCCAGTTTATCAAGTGTGTCAGCGGTTTAATTGAGTTTGTTCTGAAGCACGTGAACTCCTCGGGACTTCTTGTTTCTCCAGTCGAGGATTTGAACAGCTAGTTTTGATTATATTTATATATATATATAAATTTTTTGGATCAAATAAATGCAGGTTAGATGAGCAGAAGAGACTTCTTGAAAAAAACAAAAAATCTTACGGTTTAAAAACTTTTGACTGGTACAACCTCTTTTTTATTATTTCTAAATTGGTTTTGGCTTATTTTTGTGTTTGCATCACTTTAATTGTTTTCTGTAGATCCCGCCTCCTCATACGATTGGTCGATTGTGTAGAATGCCTGCACGCTATTGGTCAAACTACTTTTCAGTCATTACCTTCCTCAAGTATGAAAACAAAGCCAAACCCTGGACACTTTAGACAGTTTAGCTCAGAGCTGCTCCTTCTTTCTTGTTTTGTGGGATGGAAGCCTGTTTGTTTCTGCTCACAGAAATGCTTTAAACAGATTTGAGGTTTCTAATCAAGTTCTACTCAAGTCAACTCAAGGAACAGTCTTCAAGTGCTCGGCTCTTTTCATCACAAGCTGAAACAGAAAGTGAATTCATGATCCACAGATTCACGTCTGTATTCATGATCGCTGAAGCCAGGAGAGATTGAGTGATAGACGTGTGTCAGCTTCGGTCAGATATGACTATCACTCAATCTCTCCTGGCGTCTGTGAACATGAAGAGTTCAATAAAGACATGTGAAATGCCAAAATACAAAAGCAGACATGTTGCATGCAAAAAAAAGAAGCCCGTTTTAGATTCATTAAGATTACATTTTGTTTGGACACATTTAACCTTTGTACCTTTTATTTCTTTATTGATAGTCAACGATGCAAATATATCATCATCTAACTATAGCAAGTACATCAGATTAAAGAAATAGTTGATTCAGAAGTTAAACATTCTGTGATCAATCACTTAACCTCGTGTGAATACAAATCTAAGTTAAATATTCTGTCTTTATGAATCTTTTGAAGCATTTCCCCCGGTTTAAGTTGACTTTCAGTCTATTCTTTTCATGTTTTCATCTTCATTGTATTTTTGAAGATGAGCAAAAGTCTTACAGATTTGTTACGACACGAGGGAGTGTAGAAATCATTTCCATTTTTAAGTGAATTATCCCTTTAACACTTGCATTTCACAATATTTGATAGGACTGAATCTAATTGCAAACTAAAATTAATCTCAGTGTCATGAATTTTTTTTATACTTTTTTTATGTTTGATTTTAACTGCATCATGTATTTGTTGTTCTTTCTTTAATATATACTGATTCATATATTTATATTAGGGGTTGCACAACTGCTGATTTCTACTATATATATATATATATATATATATTTTTTTTTTTTTTTTGTATTGTATAAATTTTTTTTACAGTAAAAGGGCATCATAGGATTTATGCACCATATCAATTTGTTATTTCTTTCTTTTGATTTAAGGACATTTTTGGTCTGGTGTTGCATTTTCTTCTCCGTCTGTGAGATAAGTGTGTGTCAGGATGAGTGTGAGCGGGACACAGACCACTCCTCTCTTACCAGAAACACTCTTGGTCTGAAGCGCTGCTGTGTTTGGGACGGAGGCCGGACCAGACTGTCCCTTCGGGGAAGAAGCTTGTTTTTTCCTCCTGACAGGATATTACAGCTAGCGGTTTCCTCTGATCCTTTGTTTCTGTGACTCTCTAGGGTTTACCGGGAGCTGCTAGACATTGTGGGCAGATCTGGCAACCCAACATGTAAACAGTTTGTTCATTATAATGAGATCGTTTGGATTGTGCAGACACAGATCAGCTGAAGACACACCACACAAAAATGTCTCTCTGCTCTCTAACCTCATTTCACTGGAACTTTCTTACAGTCTTCAGTTGTTCCTGATAATGACGAATCTAGAGAGCATCATCTGTTTGTACAGGTATATGAAATTAAATGGAAAGTTCATCCAAAAATTGAAGTTCTGTGATTAATGCGTAACCTCATGGGTGAATGAAGGTGTAAATTAAAAGTCATTTTGAAGCGGTTACTCCAGTTTAAGTTCTCTTTCAAAGACTTTCAAGCACTTTAGGTTTCTTCAAAAAATCATACTTTGTGTTTTGAAGACGAACAGAAGTCATGAAGATCTCTGAGAGATATTAAATTAAACCTTTAATAATTAAATTTCACATTATTTTCTACACAATTAAAAAAAATTAAAAATCCAATTGCGATTATTCGTTTTTCTGATAATAATTGTGATTGCTATTTAAAATATCTTTAAATCACACATTTGCTTTGCTTGTTTGTATGGCTGCAAATTTGTCCAAAATTATGTGATTATTTATCAATATGGCTATAATTGTGATAATTATCCTTTTATTATTTTTATTACTATTAAATATAAAATGACTTATATTAACATTTCACTGTAAAATGAAAAAATAAAATAAGTATTTAAGAAAAATAATATAGTAATTTTTATGTCACAACTGTAAAATTATAATATTAATATTCATTGCTGTTTTTATTATTATTTTATCATGCATGTGTATATTTATATGTAAGACAAAGATGTTATGTTTATATATTAAATATATTTATAAATAATATAAATTATTTTGATATGCATGTAAATATTTTCAGAATATATAAATGCATGTGTGTATTTATATATCCATAATACCCACAGTATGCACACATATATGAAAGGTCTATTTTGGATGTGATTAATCGTTTGACCGCACAGGTTTGGGTTAATAATCATACGCTAACTGAGTTCCAGTGGTTTGTCTCAGAGTTTGGTGACTCTCTGTTGATTTGGGGTTTGTCATCATGTCTTTGCTTTGGGTCGACGCTCAGCGAATTATCCGTCTTTGACTTCGTGACGCGTCTGTGTCTCTGATACAAAGGGTTGAGGGTTGCCAGATCTGTGGTTTTCCCTTCATCAGACATTATTAGTAGAGCATCTTCTGTCTAATAATCGTGAAGAGCTTCTGATAAAAACAAAGTATCGGTTGAATATAATTTAACCTCTGATATTATAGTAATATGTCATGAGTGGGTTCCCTGTATAGTTCACAGTATATGAGCTTTCCTGTGTTTTACTCCCTTGTTCTGTCCGTGAGGACTCGAGGTTGATGTGGTGTGTGTGTGTGTGTGTGTGTGTGTCATCTCAGGCGCAGCTCAGTGTTTTGTCTGTGACCGCAGGCTTGTGCTCCGTTATCTCTCTCAGTATCGGTCACACGCAGCTACACGTCTGGACCGTGTGTGGTTTGGATCAGGGTCTGGTTACAGAAGATCAGGAGAAGCGGTGAAACCGGTTTTACTTCCGTTCCCAGTCCCTTATGGTTTCTCCCTGTCCTCTCTCGTCCCTGTACACTGAGAGAGATGAGATCCTGTCTGTTCATCTGTCCGTGTGTTGAGCGTGTGCTGCTCATCTTCTGTCCAAAATCCAGGTGTTAGCAGTGAGGGAGCCAGTGATGTGCTGATGATCTCTGTTGGGTGTGTGTGTACAGTAAGTACAGTAGACACTCTTTCATTAGGTCATTGATTGATTGTGTTTCTGTCACACTCTGTTATCAGCTTCTGGCTCTTTTAGTTTCCATTGAGAGTTGCTGTGTGTGAGTTAATGATGAAGTGAAGCTAGTCTGGACGCCTGGAAGAGTGCAGTTAGCTCAGTTAACCCAGAGATCATGTGCTGGTGTTCTTCATCTGATGCTGGTTTGGTTTGGTTTGGTGGAAGCTTCTTTTGTGTTCAGTGAGACTCACACAGACGCTTCAGTGTCTGGAGCCGTAAATAGCAGATGGGGTGTGTGGGAATATAGAGACACACACACACACATACTTGATTTCATTAGTCATTTGTTATGTCACGTCTGCGTCCGCTTTCCCAGCATGCTCTCTGTGTCTCTCTGAGCAGCTCTGGTTATGACCGTGTGTGTGTGTTGAATCATGGGAATTCTCTTAGATCTGGAACTTTTGTCATCGGTCAGACAGTCATTAGAACGAGACAGAGAACAGACTCAATCTGCCCCTTTCCCCCAAAATATTCAGCAAATAAATAAATCAAAGTTAAATATTTTATTATTTCTATTTTCTTTTTATTTAAATTTTAAAACTTCAGTTATAAAAATGTGGCTGGGTTATTTAAATATTATTCAAAAGCAACTAAAATCTTAAAGCTTTAACAATATAATTCTTAATCTATTAAAATTATATATTGTTTTATATTATTATGATATTATATCCTTGTGTATTAATGACATGTTGAAACATTGCACAAACTCTTTTTTTTGGTACAGTATTACATTTCTTTATGCATGTATTCATAATATAATGCAATATATTGTAATGTTTTTATTTATATTTGTGATTTTGTTGATATAAAAATGTAAATAAATAGAACAATTTAGTTTTTAAAACAAAACATTGTACATTGTTTTTCTCAAATAATAAAAATGTATTATAAATAAAATGTGTTATTTTTTTTAGAAATTAATTAGTTTCTATCATGACTTGTATTATGATTTAATCATACACAACTTTTATTTTAGTAGTTTGTAGTGAAGACCTTTGAGTTTCTGTGTGTATTAGATGATTGTTTTGTTTTAGTTTTTTGTCTCGTGAACCAGTTAATGAAGGTTATTTCATGTTGTGTGTGTGTGTGTTTTGGAGGTCACTTCAGTCTCTCAGTCTCAGCTGAGTTTAATTGCTGTCTTAGTTTAATTCAGATGTATGTAAATGAGCATTTAGCATATGAGACGCTGCAGCTGTAGAGCCGTCTGTGCTGCAGGGGTCAGAGGTCAGAGGAAGGACCAGCCTGTGAAATAAAGGTCTGTGTGTGTGTGAGAGAGACTTCTCTTCCCATGATCCTCGTGTGTTACTGAAGCACCGAAGCCCATATCCTGGTATATTCGTCTCATTGTCTGTTGTCTCTGTGTATTTTTCTTGTAATCTTAAAAAAAAAAAACACACAGTAGCCTATTTCTTTATTATTTATAATATTATGATATAATTATAATGTAAAAAATCCTAATATAATTTTGCCACGTTCTGTTATATATACCACATATTTAACGTAAAATATAATAATGTAATAATTTTTAAATAATAATTACAATATTAATTGCTAATATACATAATTATATTAATTATGTTTATTTTTCATGATCTTTCCATTATTATTTTATTATTTTAGTGTTTACAGTTTTACTGTTTACAAAGATTTATTTTTTCTAGTTTGAATGTATTGCATGAATTGTTAACTAAAAGTTTTAGAAACTAAATAAAACAGTATTGACTTCCTGAGTGTTATTCTGAGTGTCTGTCTGTCCCCTTCCCTCAGTAGTGTGCAGCGGGACCTTTGCTCTATATCAGCTGTGTCTGTCTGAGAAACAAGTCTGGGAAGTGTTTGCACTGCTCTCTCTCTGTGTGTGTGTGTGTGTGTGTGTGTGTGTGTGTGTGTGTGTATATCCATCAGCTTGTTTTGTCTGAGAACACAGACGGGTTGGTCGCAGTCACATGACATTAATAGTGTCTTTAAGTGTCATGTATGACGGCTTCTCTGGAGGAAGCAGGACACACACAACACAGCATTTAATCGTATTTTGGAAACTGAAATAGTGTTTTTGTGTAAAATGCGCTCTAGTGTTCTTGAAAGAGTAATTCTTTAGAGTGCAGTTTTCGGTCTCAGGTTTGTTCTCTGATGAACGTTGTGAATCATTCCGGAGCGATGAAGCACAGGCTGGAGTTTATCCAGAGGTGGAATGTTATTTTGCCCTCGGGGCAGGAAGGTGCACCTGGCATCGGCCCCAACACAAACGTCTGCTCAATCCAGACTAAAACTAGAGGAGTTTGAGAATCATTAAAAATGGTTTCAACTAAAACATTGATGGTTGTACACAGCCTTAACTTTTTTGTTACGTTTACTGTACTTATTTCACATTCTTTATGTCATTTTTAATTGTATTTTAAAAGCCTAACCAGGGACTGGGGTTGTAATTTATCCACTGGCTAGAAGCCTGCATCTGTCATGTTATTCTGCATTGTCTCTGTTAAACAAACATCAAATAAATATCATGATGGATGTGTTTTTGATTGCTGCTGGTGTAATTGTTCTCAGCCCGACCTCGCTGGAGAATGACGTCTGAATCCTCCGATTCACTTTGTGTTTTTCAGAATGAGTCCAACCGTCAGTCTCTCTCTCTCTCCTCTCATTAAAGCATAGTTTGCATTGTTTACCGCATGTTTCGCCCTCGGCCTGTTTGAACGGCGTTACACAAACACACACAACATGTTCAGACGGATTCTTCGAGGCCCACCTGCGCCGCCAGACCAAACACACACGTCAGCTAAACACACGTCTGCTTATCCAGACACGCTCGTCTGAACCTTCACCAGTGCTGTGCCGACACAAACCTGCTGAAGGCCTGAGACTAGTCTGAATGAGTCTCAAACACTGAACATATACAACAACAGGGACGCTTTGGCCAGAATCTGATGATTGACGAAGGCTGATCTCACAGATTATGAGGAACCGTGTTCCAGTCTAGAATGTTAAAGCAATAGTTTGCCCAAAAAACAACATTTGATTTAGTTTGTGTCTTCATCAGGTTTGGAGAAATGCAGCGCTGCATCAGTGTCTCATCAATGGATGCTCTGCAGTGAATGGGTGCCGTCAGAATGAGAGTCTGATAAAAACATCACAATAATCCACAGCACTCCAGTCCATCAGTGAACATCTGGAGAAGACAAAACCTGAAACACATCCAGCATTAAGATGATTTTAACTCAAACACATAGAGTCTATAATCCAGAATAACACTTCCTCCAGTGAAAAAGTGTTCTGGTCTGAATCAGGAGAGAAATCTGCACAGATCAAGCAGCGTTTAAACCAATCTAAACTAATCTGTGAGAGATGCACTTTTTCACTGGAGGAAGTGTTATTCTGGATTATAGACTCTGTGTTTGAGTTAAAATCATCTTAATGCTGGATGTGTTTCAGGTTTTGTCTTCTCCAGATGTTCACTGATGGACTGGAGTGCTGTGGATTATTGTGATGTTTTTATCAAACTCTCATTCTGACGGCACCCATTCACTGCAGAGCATCCATTGATGAGACACTGATGCAGTGCTGCATTTCTACAAACCTGATGAAGACACAAACTCATCCTGATCTGAGATGAACTGAGGATGAGGATATTTACAGTGAATGATCATTTTTGGCTGAACTATTAATTTAATGTCCTGTAGATGGGCTTGATTCACTGTAATGTCACCTGATCTAGTGTTTCTAAGCCTCTCTCTAAGCAGTCTTCATGAGGAGAGCGGCTGTATGGTTTATGATGTCCGTCTGCAGTCAGACACCCTGAGTGTTTCCCACAGTCGTCTCTCTCTCTCTCTCTCTCTCTCTCTCTCTCTTTCTCTCTCTCTCTCTCTCTCTCTCTCTCTGTCTCTGTCACTTCTATGGAAATTTGCAAGCAAATTGTGTCACCATGTGACCTCTCTCTCACACACACACACACACACACACACACACACACACACACACACACAAGTTTATCTGTCCATGTAAATAAGCACATAATACAGACTTCTGTTGTTTTATCATAAAATGATTTCTATTTACCACAGAATAACATATTGATCATATTGTAGCACTTTACAATACGGTTCATTAGTTAAAATGAACTAAGAATGAGCTCCTTCATTTATTCATCTTAATTAATGTTAATTTAGCATTAACTAATCCATTATTAAAATCACAAGTTAACAATAGTTAATGCACTATGAACTAGCTAATGTTAGCAAAGATGTTGATTGTTTGATCATGTTAGTTAATACATGAACTCATTTTAACTAATAGCAGCTTATTGTTAAGTGTTACCCAATATTAATTGGGTAATATATGTATGTGTGTGTATAGTATGTATGTACTGGAGGATCTTTATGTATTTTTGATCTTCATATCTATTTTATATAGTATATGCTGGAGGAAATTTTTTGGTATATAAATCCATTTTTCCAGTTAAAGACAGCCTTGAATATTCCTAAAGGGAGGTTTGTTCATATTTAAACTCATTTCTGAGGTCAGATTTGTTCCCAAACTGCAGCTAAACACACACACACACACACACACACACTCTCTGTCTGTCTCGACGGTGACCGGGAATAACCCGTGAGAAAAAGCCGGGGGATGGGCGGAGCTTTGACCTCTCTTGACCCCTCATGACCCCTGCGTCTGATCTCTGAGTGTGTGTGTGTGTGAGTGTGTGTTTGCCGTCATCAGCTGCTCATGTTGGCTCTTTGAATAGACGTCGTAGTGTGTGTGTTACTGCCTCATCGACTCAAACGACTGCTGCTTTTGTTGTTGTTTTATTGATTCTGTTAAAAGTATGAAACACCAGAACCGTAGCCAGAGCTCATAACACAACACATCAGTGATGAAAAATATTTGTCATAACATTAGAATCATAACCACACAAGAAACAATATTGTTAGAATTACTTTTTTTTCCCAGCCAATGAATGCTAAATACTTTGACACTTTTTATTTTAGTATTATTTATTTGCATACTATCATCGATTTCATAAGTTATTCGAATGAACATTTAGTTTATAATTTTTTATTTTTATTATTGTAAATATAGCATTAAGGTTTCCCGAGTTTCTTAGTTTTAATCTGTTTACAGTTAGTAAATTTATCTTAGCTTTAGTCAATTTCAATTTAAACTTAAGTTAGTTGCCAAAGCAACTTTTTTAAATTTTAGATTTAGTGCATTTTTTTGGTGTATATTTAACATTTATATTTGATAATTTACACAAAAAAGTATAACTTTAATAGCAATATTAGAATAAACATAACATTATTGTGTGTTGGCGTGGATGCTAATATATTTAAATATTGTTGTTATTATTATTGTTCTGTAAGAAGTGACTGATGCAAAACATTTAAATGTTGCAAGTCATTTTGAACGTAGCAGAGTTGGCACAAGTTTTGAAAGAGATATAAATGTATCTGTTTGATGAGAATGATGATGCAGTAGTAGATAGATAAGATGTTTTAGCAGTGAGTGATCTGGTCTGTGTGTGTGTGTGTGTGTGTGGGCACAGTCAGTCATTATGTATGTGTGTTTGTGGCTCACTTCACATCCTCGCACCATCAGCTGTCTCGCACTCTTTTTGTTTTCATATTCAAAACTGACTCGCTCAGACAATTGAGTCTAGACGGGCGGCGCTCGGGCCCATCTGCCCCGGGGTGTGTGGGAACGCAGGGCTTCAGTGTTAGTTAGTCTCTGGTGGATGTGGATGTGCATCATGCAGCTCCATGCGCTGGACGGTTCGCATCTGTGTGTTCAGACGCGCTGCAGCGGTGAGTCTGACCTCTCTGTATAGTGTCTAGAGGATTTATTGAAAAATCTATCACCGGAGTGTTTTCTAGAACTGTGGTCTCGTGTAGATCTGAAATGCATCTTTTATGACTTTTTGTTTATTGTAGATCTTGTGTCATTTATTCTGAGATTGCCATGAAAATAGCTTTGATGCTGGCATGGCGTTAAAAGTTGATAGTGTGGTAATGAAGCTGCTGTGTGTTTTTACGGCTGCTGGGTTTGACTTCTTTGTTTGAGTTCATTCACTTTGTTCTTGATGGTAGAATTGAGATCAGCTTTCTGTGTCTGAACATCTTTTAAGATTGAATGTGATGCTGGGCTCAGTAAGATTTTTAATCTTTTAAAGAAATTAATACTTTATTAATCAAGGATGCATTAAATCAATCAAAAGTGACAGTAAAGACATTAATAATCTTACAGTAGATTTCCGTTTCAAATAAATGCTGTTCTTCTGAGCTTTCCTGAAATAAATTAATGTATCATGGTTTCCAGGACAATATTAAACTGTGTTCAACATTGATAATAATCAGAAATGTTTCTTGAGCAGTAAATCATCATATTATTCTGATTTCTGAAGATCATGTGACACTGAAGACTGGAGGAATGATGCTGAAAATACAGCGGAGCATCACAGAAATACATTACACTTTAACACAGATTCACACAGAAAACAGATGTTTTACAATTCTAATAATATATCACTATTTTTTTTTATTAAATAAATGCAGCCTTGGTGAGCAGAAGAGACTTTTTTCAAAAACATTAAAAAAAATTCTAACAGACCCAAACACTGGAGTATTAAAGTGTTTCTGTAGATGTTTCCCTTTCACATGATGTTTAGTATTAATTGTTCATGAATTATTTAAAGTTTGGTCTGGTATTGGAACAAGTGTTTTTTTTTTTAAACCTTTAACTTTGAATCTTATTTTATTTATTTATTTTAGTTTATTTGAATAATATTTGTTCTTTTCTGAGCAGTATTACTATAAGTCACACTTTTTTTCATAGCTTGGCTGCTCCTGGGACTTATAGTCAGGTGCAGTGCTGGGAAAGATCACTTTCTACATGAACTAGTTCAAAGTTCAGTTCACAAATTTAAAATGAACTAGTTCAGTTCATAGTTCAAACTACAAAATTCACTATAAGTTCACACAGTTCCAAAAATTAACTAGTTCATAGTTCTTTCTTTCCATATGTTGCTGTGAGCTATTATTTTTCAAAATTATTGCCACAGCCCATATAGAATCACAGACAGCAATTATTTTATCAGTTTTAACAATGAAGCTATGCATCAGATTTCATCTTCATATCTAATTTTGAATCCTTATCCAACCAGGGTTTACATTAGCATTGAGGGGACAGCACTTCCCCCTTGTTGCTTTAATGCTTTGTCTCCCATTCTCACCGACCTTGTCATAAACATCGTAAAATTATTTTAAATGATCATACGCCTTCTTGATACATGCTGCTGTCACCTCCATGCTGTTTTTGTTGATGACGCGTCACGCATGCGGCGGACGGCGGTGTGACACTGGTGGCTGGTGTTGCCAGATTGGGTGTTTTTCCACTACATATTAAGACCCGTTTACTGTGTGTTTTAGCAGGGTTTTCTCCTGGAAGGCTCTATAGAAATCTGGCGCCCTATTGAACGAAGTTGAGTTGACAGTAACGTTCATCAGGCAGTAATACAGCATGTTCAGTTCACGTTTGCCCAAAATATGAACGAGTTCATGAACTATCCTTCAATGAACGCGTTCAGGCACAACACTGGTCAGGTGCGACTTATTTATCAAAATTAATTTGACATGAACTGAGAGAAATGAATCAAGAGCAAACATTACCATCTCCAGCCAAGAGAGGGCGCTCTATGATGCTCACTGCTCCTGTAGCCTCACTCTGAACACATAGAGCGCCCTCTCACGGCTGGAGACGGTAATGTTTTCACTTGGTTTTTGGTTTTAAAAAGATCATGCGACTTATAGTCCAGTGTAACTTAAGTTTTTTTCCTCATCATGACGCATTTTTGGACTGATGCGACTTATACTACTTAGGTGTGGCTTATAGTCCGAAAAATACGGTATGTTAAGAATGCCATTATTAGCTTGACATTTAGTGAGATTAACAGAACGTCTGTGTGTGTGTGTGTGTGTGCAGCCCAGCTGGAGTTTGTTCAGATCCTGGTGATCGTGGTGGTGATGATGATGATGGTGCTGGTGATCACGTGTCTGCTGAATCACTACAGACTGTCTGCGCAGTCTCTCATCTCTCGCCACGGACGAGTGCGCAGACGACACCTGCCCCTGCCGACGGTAACACACACACACACACACACACACTAATACACACACGCACACACACACACACACACTAATACACACACACACACACATACACACACACACACACACACTAACACACACACACACACACACACACTCACACATGTTTGTTTTTGTGTAAAGTGTGTTCATCCCATAGGTGTAATGGTTTTTATTCTGTACAAACTGTATATTCTATGTCCCTTCACCAACCCTACACCTAACCCTAACCCTCACAGGAAACTTTGTGCATTTTTACTTTCTCAAAAAAAACTCATTCTGTATGATTTATAAGTGTTTTGAAAAATGGGGACATGGGTTATGTCCTCATAAGTCACCCTCTCCTTGTAATACCTGTGTCATACCCATGTCATTATACAGAGTTGTGTCCTGATATGACACAAAAACATGCCCAAACACACACACACACACACACACACACTCAAACGGCTTCTTTCACACACACTGATGTCTGTCTCACTCCAGGCGTTGCATCACGGTGGAGAAACTGTTCTAATTTAAGATTCAGCTTGATCATATTATCATTGACTCACGACGCTTGTGTGTGTGTGTGTGTGTGAGTGATTAATCATCCCATAATTCAGATTTTTGCTCATGTTTGTGTGTGTATGAATCTAGATAATTTAGCAGCTGAACTGTAACCTCCAGCTGCTCCAGAGACTCACTAAAGAAATCCTGACACTGAGATCATCTTCCTCACACTGACACGCTGCAGTATGATCAAACACATCGTGATTCATCGTGTTATCATAACTGAATCAGGATTGTGAGAGGTGATCACATTAATGCTGAGAAATTATGCTTTCAGACTCTCTTCTAGACTAACTGTACGACATCCATGTATATAAACGATATCACATGTGTATTTCACATCCTTATATAAATATAAGGATCTAAAGTAATCTAAAGATCAGTGAATCTCAGTGAACATCACACACTGAATTGAGCTGAAATCTTAGTATTATGTGAGCAGAAAGAGAGAAAACGAACTCAACTCAATCTTAAAGTGACTAAAACGATTAAATGACTCAGAAGAACGGTTTGTCCTGAATGATGTGTAATGTGTTTCTCTCTGTTGTTCACAGGAGGGCAGTCTGTGGTCCTCGGACGCTCCCAGCTCTTCTAATGTCATGAGTGAGGTATGATTTATTTCATCAATAACAAATCTTCCTCCGTTCTCTCATCAGTAAACCAAGTTCTGCTGCTCAGGATCTGTCTCTGTCTCCCGCAGGGTTACGCTCCGGACCGTGTGTCGTCGTATCTTCAGCGTGAGCGTCTGTCCCGCTTCCAGCCCACGTTCCCGTACCTCCCTCACGCCATCATCGACCTGCCGCCCACCATCTCTCTGTCGGACGGAGAGGAGCCTCCTCCGTATCAGGGTTTGTGTTCCCTTCAGCTGCGGGACCCCGAGCAACAGCTGGAGCTCAACCGAGAGTCAGTCCGAGCGCCGCCCAACCGCACCGTGTTCGACAGTCCTCTCATCAGCGCCGCTCCGCCGGCGTACAGCGAGGTCATAGGTCACTACTACCACCACACATCAGGGACCCGACACACAGCGCTGCTGCAGGGAGCGATACACATCAGCCGCTCGGACGGACGAAACACACGCAACAAACACAACACCAAAGCACAGCACGTCTGACGCCGCTCTTCCTCTTCTGGAGCCTTCATCAGACTCTGCAGCTCTCAGATTTATCAATTCCCAGCTGGGATTTCATGTGGCTAAAATATATATATATATGAGCACATCAGTGTCCCTGCAGCACAGAAGCAGCATCAGTGTCACAGACGGATATTTGGAGAAATACACAACAATACATTGTATGAGTCTAAATTATACATTTCTCTTTCATGACAAAAATCATTAGGATATTAAGAAAAGATCATGTTCAGTGAAGATATTTAGTAAGTCTCCTACCGTAAATATATCAGACTTCATGTTTGATTAGTAATATGCATTGCTAAGAACTTCATCTGAACAACTTTAAAGATGATTTTCTCAATATTTAGATGTTTTTGCTCCCTCAGATTCCTGATTTATAATAGTTGTATCTCAGACAGATATTGTCCTCCGAACAAACCACACATCAATGGAGAGATGATTTATTCAGCTTCAGATGATGCATTCATCTAAATGTAAAAAAAAAAGAACTTATGACTGGTTTTGTGCTCCAGGGTCACATTTATTCTCAAAACATTTAATTCCTGCTGAATGCCATCAACAAAAACCGGCGTCTACATAAAAACTGGACTCGATTAAGAGCTGTTTGTGTGCAAAAACAGAGCATACATTTTAACAGCGAGACCAGCTCATATCTCCAGAAAGCTGACGCCAAGCACTTCTCCACGTCCAAACCAGATCTCACAAATATAAAGAGTCCCTGATGTCAGACGAGGGGCAGCGCTTCAGACCTTCTCTAAATATTTCTGTGTTGTTCGTCCTCTGTGCTTTAGTCTCTCTGTACTTCCTTCCCTGAGCGATGGACAGAGTCTGGTCTTCCTCTTAGGAACAGCAGTCGCAGTCTTGTGATTCTTCATCAGTTCTTCTTCTGTTAAATGTGCACGACTTCCTCATGAGAGTTTTGCACAATATTCAAAGCATCCGACTGTTTTGGAGCAGATACGGAAGTGTTTGTGATCAGAGAGAGACTTGAAGCTTGCGTGTGTGTGTGTGTGTGTGTGTGTGTGTGCTACTATATGAATATATATACATGTATATGGAATACTGGAAAACAAACTTAAGAGCACGGTTCTAGAGTTATTTATCTAAATGTCTAAAATTGCACTATTTTGAATATAAGGGTGTGATGGGTCCACAGATGGTGTGTGTCCTGACGCTGGTGAATGATGAGTGTGAGAGAGTGAACAGATCTGAATCAGTTCTAGAGATCAACGCTAGTCTTCTTCAGCTAGATTAACTAGTGTTAGCTTGGATTTCTTACATGTGTTTGCCTTAATTTGATTCTAGACTCTAGGACCCTGAATTCACAATCACTGGTGTTCCGAGCGTACAGATCTCAGCGGCTGGGTTCACACGCGGCGTCTCTTATAGCACTTTACCGACTCGTGGGAGGACAACAATCGAGCAGCTGTAAACCAGCACTAAAGCAGACGAATATGCAAACGCTCCCCGATCGTACGACGCACGCAGAGCTGGAGACTCATCCCCTGAATCAAACACCGTCTCATTCAGCGCTGGAGACTCCCATGATGCATCTGCGCTCGGGGAATATCGCGTCTGATTGTGTCTGTTGGGTTTAACTCCAGAGAACCGCTGCTAACAGGAAGTCCTCGGCTGGAGAGAGGAACTCAACCTAATCTAGTCTAAAGAGTCATTCCTTATTATTGCTTTGCTCGTAGAATGATTCCTTTGCTGTTTTTATCATATATATTCCATAACATGATCAACAGAATACAGACTTACATCCGGCTGTTTAAAGTCCACACTAGTTAGTTAGTAACTAACTACCCATGTGTCATTCTGTTAATTATATTTTAGTCAGAAATGTTTAGAAGAAATTGTTAGCCATTTTTATTATATAAATTCCATATTATAAATGAGTAATTGGCCGAATGCAGACTTTAATCTGATTGTTTAGTTGATAACTCCTTTCTGTACAGAATTATTATTTTGTGCATTTTTTATACGATATTTTTCCAATTATAGTGAATTGTGTGAATGTAGACTGTTTGTGTTCCAGTCTAGTTAGTTGGTAACTAGTTACCCGTGGGTCGTTCTCTCTCCAGCCGCGGCCTAATGTCTTCCCTTTGAGATGCCAGTGTGTCACATGACCCTGTCAGCCAATCAGGTGGCTGTCGACAGGAAGTGAGTGTATGTATGATGAAGATGATGATGATGAAGAGGTAGTTTAGTGGAGAGAGTTGCAATATACCGACTGTTTGCCTTCTGATAATGTAGTTAGCCGTGTAGCTCAGATTAAAGATGTACTAGCTGTTTTTGTTCTTGTTGCTTCTCATGTAAAGCTCATGTGTGTTCTGTTCACTCATTAAACAGACGACAGGTTTGTGCTGTTCCCTCGACGCTCGGTAATGTGAGTGCAGACTGAAGAAAGTGACGTGTGCCTTCCAGTCGCCAGCACAGACTGTGTGTGTGTGTGTGTGTGTGTGTTCTGTTGCCTTCATTACACCTGAAACACTAAACATCTGCATCAGAACGCATCTGGTGCACTTTAGATGTAGTGAAATCAAGCACAAGTCTGCTCATCTTCATGATGCTTTAGTCTAGATAAATGAGTTTCTGGGCTCTCAATCAAATCACTGAAGGCTTTCCGTGTGAAAGAGACATTTCCAAAGAAGGACTTTCTCTCCAGTGATGGCGGCTCTGATGGTTTCTCTGCTGTTGCATTGCTTTGGGTTTGAACATGCCATTAAACGCTCTCTGTGATTGCAATAAGAACATATTTACATCGAGAATCATCAGTCCTGTAGATTTAGTTACTCTCCTGTTATCTCTTTTATTTTTATTTATATCAGATTCTGAAAGTGTTACTGTGTTTCTCTTTGGAACAGTGTCTGTTACACACCATCTCATGCATTTCAATTAGCTGCCAATTATATGAATAAAACATTTTATAAAATAATGCATATGTGGGCTGTTTTTGTGTTTTCTGTTTTCACATTAGAAATGGACTTGCACTAACATATGAAGGTAATAAATTAAAACAATCTTAGGTTCAGAAATGGAATCGTTTATTCAACATATATAGACAAAATAAAAAGCATGACTTGTACATTCTGATAAAGTGAGAATATGGAGGAAAAAAACAGCTAAATTTTAATGTGAATTTGCTGCAGATGCTGCTTGTGATGTAAATCATGGAGATCTTTGTAACAGTTAAACAGATCCTGATATACACTGATCTAAATATCAGTAATGTGTAAATTATCCGCACATATAACAGTGATGGAGAGCTGAAGAAATCAAGGCTCCTCAGAAGATGTGAGATGTTCTGGAGGCTTGTGAAGATCATTCCTCCGCTGAGGAACAGTGAAACAAACGCTCCTCAGAAGATCCTGAGGATCAGATTTGAGACTCTAAAACATGATTGATGGAGAATCAAGTAAAGCTGAGCTGCTTCAGTCCAGGAAGAGTTCATCTGGAGATATTACTGACCTTATTCTGACCTTTACTGGATCACAATCAGACAAGATCTGACAGCAGACAGATTGACTGAACTATCGGAGAAGATGTGCAGTAGATTGATTGTGTTGATGACTTACAGTAGGCTTTAAAGGGTTAATGACTCTAAATGTGTCTGTTCTTCTGTAGATCCAGCAGGTGGCGCTGTAACACGTGTAACTTCAGGGTTTGTCCAGCAGGTGTCAGGCTCGACTCAAGGATGATGTTAACCTAGTTTTAAAACCCATATTCATATGATAATCACATCAGGAATCTCTGCTTCTCTTCTGATCTCTATCTGTCAGGAAGCTGGTGATCCACTGACAGAGAGAGCCAGGAACAGAGCAGGTCAGTGTGGTCTGGAGGACTGTCGGGATGATGCTGTTGAAATCCTCACACAAGTCCCTGGTTTGTGCAGATGTTGCAGGATGAAGTGAATCCCATGTTGATCCACGGAGCTGTTTGCTCAGTAACTGCAGGGTCCAGTGAGGGTCCAGTGATGTCCTTCAGATGAAACAGAACCAGTTTTAAGATGACTTCATGACGACGGATGTCAACTTTCACATGAATCGACTCCTGCTCCTCTTTCTTTGGTCACTTCTCTGTTACACAAGACGTCTCTGACCCTGGAATCAACTGTTGTTGAGAAACTCAGTAACAAACTCATTTTCAGGGAGCTGCTAAAGGAAGCTGGATTTCTTGTTCAATGGTTTTATGTCATTATAAGATGACTCACGGCGCAAGATTGTCACAATGTCAAATCACAGCAAAAATCTATTTTATATTATGTTCATTTAGATTTGATTGTATATGCATGATATTAGTTGCATATTGCTTTTGGAAGAAAAAGTAGTCTGAGAATTTGTGTGTGTGTGTGTGAGACAGAGAGTGTGTGTGTGTGTGTGTGAGAGAGAGTGTGTGTGTGTGTGTGTGTGTGTGAGAGAGAGAGTTTGTGTGTGTGTGTGTGTGTGTGACAGAGAGTGTGTGTGTGTGTGTGTGTGTGTGTGAGAGAGAGAGTGTGTGTGTGTGTGTGTGTGTGAGAGAGAGAGAATTTGTGTGTGTGTGTGTGAGAGACAGAGAGTGTGTGTGTGTGTGTGTGTGAGAGAGAGAGTTTGTGTGTGTGTGTGTGTGTGTGACAAAGAGAGAGTGTGTGTGTGTGTGTGTGTGTGAGAGAGAGAGATAGTGTGTGTGTGTGTGTGTGTGTGTGTGTGTGAGAGAGAGAGAGTTTGTGTGTGTGTGTGTGTGTGTGACAGAGAGTGTGTGTGTGTGTGTGTGTGTGTGAGAGAGAGAGAGAGTTTGTGTGTGTGTGTGTGTGTGTGTGAGTGTGTGTGTGTGTGTGTGTGTGTGTGTGTGTGTGTGTGTGTGTGTGTGTGTGTGTGTGTGTGTGTGTAATGACATGGGTATGACACAGGTATTACAAGGAGAGGGAGACTTATGAGAACATAACCCATGTCCCCATTTTTCAAAACACTTATAAATCATACAGAATGAGTTTTTTTGAGAAAGTAAAAATGCACAAAGTTTCCTGTGAGGGTTAGGGTTAGGTGTAGGGTTGGTGAAGGGACATAGAAAATACAGTTTCTACAGAATAAAAACCATTACACCTATGGGATGAACACACTTTGTGTTCTCCTCAGTCTCTGATGTCCACTGGAGGTGTCTGGGTTGCGTGTGACCAGTTTAACCAGCTGCCGAAAGGTTATTCCTGTGGAATGATGCTGATCCGAGAGACAAGAAACATTTGTGACTTTGGTGTGTGGCAGTTAGTGTTAGCCGTGATTGCAGAAGACAGACAGCATTATAAATGTTCTCATGCTACAGTCAGGATCAGTTTCTCTGCACAAGGACAGTAAGTGTTGAGTGTTGATGTGTTGGTCCTCACAGAGGTCTCGGCGTCATGCGTTGGTTTGGTCAAAGATGCCTTGGAGAAGATGAAGCAGGTCAGAGATCACCGTTACGGCTAAATGAAGCTTGTGCTTGAATATAACTGTTGTTCATGACTCAGTTTCACACAGCTGTCTGTTGAGTCCGTCTCAGTAGCTATGTTTGTTTGTTTCATTTATTCATACAGTCACGTGACTTGTTTCATGCGCATGGTGGAGTTTATTTTTGGTGAAATGTGTTTAAATTTTTTCCTATCAGATAAAAAGTTTATTCTGCTCAGTGGTTTGCATAAGTTTTCAATGCACCTTTTTAGAATTGTTACAAATGTTACAAATTATTTCTATTTCAAATAAACGCTGTTCTTTTGAACTCTCTGTATGTATCATGGTTTCCAGAACAACATTGAACTGTGTTCAACACTGCTAATAATCAGAAATGTTTCTTGAGCAGTAAATCATCATATTATTCTGATTTCTGAAGATCATGTGACACTGAAGACTGGAGGAATGATGCTGAAAATACAGCGGAGCATCACAGAAATACATTACACTTTAACACAGATTCACACAGAAAACAGATGATTTACACTAGAATAATATTTGACTATTTTAACCGTATTTTTGATCAAATAAACAGCCTTGATGAGCAGAAGAGACTTTTGGACAGTAGTGTAAACTTTCTAATTGGTAAATGTTGGTAAAGTGTTTTATTTAACTGTTTAACACTGATTATTCCCATTCTCTGGTAATCAAACCTGTTTTATCACACACACACACACACACACACACACACATACAGGACATTTCATAGACTTGCATTGATTTTCTGTTAATGTTCTTTTCTACCAGCCCTAAACTTACCCCTCATTATAAGCCTGTTGAACTGGAGGGGAGCAGTCGAATGTCTTCAGATATTTCACAATAGACGTGAGGACATTTAGTCCAAAACCAGATCTAACACTCACACCCTTCCTCCCTGTCATTATCATCATCATGCCACAGCAAACATCACCACCCAGCCAAACCTTGGTCCTGTCCCAGTGTGGATGATACTGATGCTCGTCTCTGCCCCCCGTTGAGCGCTCGGCCCTCCAGGTGAGTAACACAGTAACACAGTAACACAGGACGAGTTGAGACGAGCCGCTCGCTCTCTGGATGACGTGATCTGTCACAGAGTTATGAATGACAGCACTAGAACACAGCGTGGGTTTGAGGTGTGTTCGATCATGAGTTACCTGGGACAGGTGAGTCGTGGGTTTAACCAGAGCTCATGTGTTTGGATTCACTTCAGCATGACTGAACTAGAAGCATCAGGTACAGACATGAATCATCCTTTCGAAGAATAATCAACTCCTTTTCGTAGAATAAATCACATGTATAAGTATATCTAATTCATTAAAATGAATTAAAATCAGAAAACTTATCTCTTCTGTTCATCAAGGCAACTTTTATTTGATTAAAAATTTTGAAATATTTTTACTATTTAAACATCTGTTTTCTGTGTGAATCTGTGTTAAAGTGTAATTTATTTCTGTATTTTCAGCATCATTCCTCCAGTCTTCAGTGTCACATGATCTTCAGAAATCAGAATAATATGATGATTTATGATCAGTGCTGGAAACTGTTGTGCTGCTTCATATTTTGTTCTTGTATTTCTAATCAAATAAATGCAGCCTTGATTAACATAAGAGACTTTATAAAATATATTCAACATGGCAATAAGTCTATTTTTATTTATTTTTTAATGTGTTTTATATATATATATAATTTAAAATACATTTTGCCCTCCGTATATTTGAATCCAGGAACATACATTCATATTTGAAGCTAAACAGTTTTGTTAATTCATTTACAAGTAATTAACTACTGCATGATTGATTGCACAAGTGTTCTCTTGCCCCTTTCAAAAACAGATTTCATTGAGCTTCACTGTTTAAGGTGTAGTATATTTTGGCCTGAAATAATCTATTAGTTTTTCTCAGTATGGGGTTTGTCATGTTTGTCAGAGTTTGAGGCTTGTCTTCCTCTCCTCATGTGACGTTGATGATGTGTGTCTCAATCAGGTCCAGTCATGTCTGGGTGGAGCACAGGAGAGAAGATCTGATCCCTGCTCGATGAACAGCTTCAGTGATGGAGTCTGAACTCTCCCCACATTTCCCAAAGCTATGAATTAGTCCATCTGTCTGAATGATGCTGTAACTCATGATGTTCGCAGATGCTTGGCCTCTGCTATAATGACTTTATTTACCCCTTCTGCCCCTTGGTTATCAGATGTTCTACGTGAACACTGTTCTAAGCTTAGAGCTGCTGAAAGTGTGGCGCAAATCCAAAAATACTACTGACCTTAATGTGTATCAGTCACTCCTATCTTCTTTCTCTCCTAATGTCTTCACTGCTAAAAGGACATACTACCATGACTAAATTAACAATTCATCTAACTCTCGCATGCTTTTTAAAACATTTTCCTCACTTCTTTGTCCTCCTCCTCCTCCTGCTTCATCTCTAATAGCTGACGACTTTGCCACTTCTTTCATGAATAATATTAAACACATTAGTGCACAATTTTCCACACCACAATCAGTCAAGCTCATATCACCAGTAAACTTACACTCATTTACATCCTTCTCTTCACTTTCTGAGGCAGAAGTCTCCAAACTCATCCTTTCTCTTCACCCTACTACTTGCCCGCTTGATCCTATTCCATCTCATCTCCTTCAAGCCATTTCTCCTTCAGTTGTACCTGCTCTCAGTTACATCATTAACACTCCCTCCACACTGGTGTTTTCCCCTCATCATTTAGACAGACACGTATAACTCCACTTCTTAAGAAACCCAACCTCAACCCATCTCTTTTAGAGAACTACAGACCAGTTTCCCTTCTTCCTTTTATTACAAAAACACTTGAACAAGCTGTGTTCAACCAAGTCTCTACATTTCTCACACAGAACAATCTCCTTGACAGCAACCAATCTGGCTTCAGAAGACATTCAGCTGAGACGGCCTTGCTCTCAGTTGTTGAAGCTCTAAGACTGGCAAGAGCAGAATCCAAATCTTCAGTACTTATCCTGCTGGACCTGTCCGCTGCTTTTGACACAGTTAACCACCAGATCCTCCTATCAACGCTACTGGCAAAGGGCATCTCAGGAACCACACTTCAATGGTTTGAGTCTTACCTATCAGATAGGTCCTTCAAAGTACCTTGGAGAGGTGAGGTGTCAAAGTCACAACATCTAACTACTGGGGTGCCTCAGGGCTCAGTTCTTGGATCACTTCTCTTCTCTGTCTACATGGCATCATTAGGTTCTGTCATTCAGAAACATGGCTTTTCATACCACTGCTATGCTGATGACACTCAACTCTACTCTCATTCCATCCTGATGATCCGACGGTAGCTATTCGCATCTCAGCTTGTCTAACTGACATTTCTTCCTGGATGATGGACCATCACCTTCAACTCAACCTTGCCAAGACAGAACTGCTTGTGATTCCAGCAAACCCATCATTTCATCACAATTTCACCATCAAGTTAGGCACATCAACCATAACTCCTTCAAAAACAGCTAGAAGCCTTGGAGTTATGATTGATGATCAGCTGACTTTCTCAGACCACATTGCTAAAACTGTCTGATCCTGCAGATTTGCTTTATTCAACATCAAGAAGATCAAGCCCTTTCTTTGGGAACATGCTGCACAACTCCTTGTTCAAGCTCTTGTTCTGTGGCTGGACTATTGCAATGCTCTCTTGTCAGGTCTTCCAGCCAATTCTATCAGACCTTTACAATTAATCCAGAACGCGGCAGCAAGATTAATTTTTAATGAGCCGAAAAGAAACACGTCACACCTCTGTTTATCAATTTGCACTGGCTTCCAATAGCTGCTCGCATAAAATTCAAGGCATTGATGTTTGCCTACAAAACTACCACTGGCTCTGCACCCATTTACCTAAATTCATTACTTCAGACTTATGTGCCTCTAGAAGCTTGCGTTCTGCAAGTGAACATCGCTTGATTGTTCATCCCAAAGAAGCACAAAGTCACTTTTACCGACTTTTAAATTAAATGTTCCTTCTGGTGGAATGAACTCCCCAACTCAATCCGAGCAGCTGAGTCCTTATCCGTCTTCAAGAATCAGCTTAAAACACATCTCTTCCATCTTTATTCGACCCTCTAACTTTAACACTCACTATTCTAATTCTATTCTTTAAAAAAATCTAACTACCTTTCTAATATTTTTGTATTCTTTTTTGTTTTCATTTATTATGCAATTGTGTGTGTGACTGTGTGTGTGTGTGTGTGTTTGTGTGTGTGACTGTGTGTGTGTGTGCAAGGACCTTAAACACTAGCTTGCTCTTTTTTTTTTATTCTATCTGTTTTCTTTTTATTTATTATATTAGTTAAAATCCCATGCTACGTGTACTGTGTTAACCTAACTGAGACTTGTTATAGCACTTATATATCATTGCTCTTTTTGTTGTTTTTGATTACTTCCACTGTCTTCATTTGTAAGTCGCTTTGGATAAAAGTGTCTGCTAAATGAATAAATGTAAATGTAAACATTTTTGCATATTTAGTGATGTTTTCACATTATTCACATAACATCTGTTCATGCTCACTACTCATGTAATCACTCCAAACCTCCTTTATTGAATCAACAGAGACGTTTTGAATTAAATATTGATTTATTCTGATTAAACAGTTGAGATGATGATTGTAAATCATCTGTGATGTTGTTATTGAATACAAGTTCAGATGGTTCTTGTTGTTCTATCGTCTGATGCTGAGGAACCCCAGCCGTGTCGCTGCGGGCCGCACGTTCAGATCCACACTGGATTTAATGTCTCTGAAGGTGGAGCTGTCGAAGTTGGCCACCAGTTTCCTCGGTCCGAGTCTGTAGGGCTTGAAGGTCACCTTCAGTGTGATTCTCTGACCCGGGGCGAGCTCCACGGTGCTGCCGAACACAAACACTTCATCTGTTAAACGCTCAAGAATCACTGAGTACTTTACCTGAGGACACTCTACATCAGGGTTTGAGAGTCTGATCAAAAGGTCTTAAATGGTAAATATATATTTTTTTAAAACAAAAACATATATACACAAATATATTTTTCATAAAAAATATCAATGTTAAAATTTTTCCATTTTATATTTCCTTAAACTTTCTTAACTTTTTTTTGTAATATCTAGAGTCTAACCTTAAGTTATAAACCAAATGTAAAGGAGTTAAATAAAAATGACAAGTTAAAATTTATCTTTCAAAAGCTTACTAAAAATGTCATAATTCCAAAATAAAAAGCTAATTCAGTGAGGATGTACTTGAGTAGTTTGGATGAAATGAAAGGAGGCAGGTGTGATGTGTGTTGCTGCAGTAAACAGCTGATGATGTGCTGGACTCACCTGGACTGCTCTGTTTGTTTGAGCAGACCGCTGCCAGTGAGGGTGACCGTACAGTTCTTCAGCGGAGAGGGCAGAGGATTCTCAAACACCACCTCAGCGTTCATCTCACTGTCCTGCAGAGGAGTCCCGCTCACCTGAGACACACACACACAGCGCCCACAGGTTATATATATATATATATGTAACTTAATTAATTATTGCAGGTTTGTATAATATTCTGAGTTGTTTTTATTGAATGTGTTTTTGAGTAAACACATGTTCATATTTAGTCTAGAGCTACAGTGAGATCATGTTCACACACAACACTCTGCACTGACTCCTGATCTCTGTCTCCATGGCAACACCAGAACTGTCACTCAACACATGGAAACAAAGTAACTGCTGTTTCTTATTTCAAAAAGTAACTCTTTCTAAATGACAAAGTATCGCGTTACTTTACCAGCCATTAAATATGTGATCTGATTATGTAACTCACGTTACTTGTAATGCGTTAATCTCAACACTGCTGACCAACAGAATGTGTGTGAGGCACTCACTGTGACTCTCAGCGTCGGACTGTGAGGAACCACGTCTTTCTCCGCCAGATAAACTTCCTTCGTGTCGTTTTTATTCACGGCGATCACAGAGACTTTGATGCAGTTGTTGTCGAGCAGATTAGGGCCGTATGCAGTAAACGGCAGCTCGAAGGGAAGAGTTTGCTCTGAAACAAGCACACGAGGACATGAGTCTGTGTATCTGTGAATCAGATTAATGATTCAGAACCACTCAGAGATGATTTCACCTCGAATCATACCAACGCAACTGATGTTAATGTTGGGTTTGTGTAGTTAACTGCTGGATGAAGCTCAGAAAAAAACACACGCCATGCTTGGTAAAAGACTGTGTTGTTACATTGTTTTTACTTATTTGTTGTATTTTATAGAAATGAATTTTGCTGTGATCTTTGCTTGAAACTATTTTTGTTAACCAAACTGAGCAAAAACTCAAATCTATATATATATATTGTACTAAAATGTATGTTAACTTACTAGCAATCCCAGTTTTCAGGTTAAACCTCACTCTCTTGGTCGTGTCATGTTGCTTAACTAGGCTGTATGTTATAAATATAGAAACTAAGGTACTTTGTGTTGTTTGTGTGCGTATCTCTTGAACGCGAGCTGACGCTGGTCAGTTGTCAGATCTAGTCCTGTACCTGTGTTGGGTTGCACCTGTAGGTCTCTGGTGTTACTCCAGACGTCAGCCGTCGGGTTCCCTGTGTATCTCATGACCTGAGCGCTCATCTTCAGCGTCAGATCCTGGGCTTTGCTGTTCTCGCTCTTCACAAGCAGGTTGAGTCTGATATCGGCTCCGTTCAGTGGCGCTCCGTCCAGACTCAGCTTCATCTGGACGCTCGGACGAGGCGTCTGGCTCTCCTTCAGACCCGTCACACGCTTCACGGCCTCGTCATACACCGCTCTCTCCTTCTCTGAGCCTGAGGAGCACAGTCTCACATGCTCAGATGTGTGTGTGTGTGTGTGTGTGAGTGTGTGTGTGAGTGTGTGTGTGTGTGTGTGTGTGTGACTCACCCTCTGGGTGCTTGTACTGGTCAGTGATGTCCTGTCTGCTGTTGCTGCCCACAGCTTTGGTGCTGATTTTCTGTCCGACAGTCTTCATGTCTGAAAGGATCTTCTTCTTGGAGCCGTTGGCCATGACCAGCCATGTGATCTTGTCTGCATTGACCTCTCCGTACACAAAAGGTACGTCGTATTTGACATCGGTGTGACCCTCCAGGATGGCCTTGACCGGCGCTGGACCGCAGCAGTAAGAACCTGGACCGAATATAGAGAGATCACTTCTGTTAAACGCTTCGGGTTCCACTGGAGATTCACTCGTGTAAATAAGACTGTCGCTATATATTTTATAATTGTAATAGCCTCAAATTAAAAGACATAATGTATAAATGAAAAGGTGAAGGTAATGTAATATGTGTGATGTGTTCACCTGAGCTCCTCTCCTGCGGCGTTGGATCCAGCACCTGCCAGCCGTCGTAGAAGGAGTCCTGAGAGAGATCGGGACGCCTCATCCAGCCCTCCACCCAAACGTGATAGTTCCTGCAGCACATTCATCATCAGAGTCACTCCACTAACACTAACACAATCACTGACCCCTAACCTGTGACCTCAGACTCTCACCAAACACTGTCCTGGTTTCGTTTGGGTCTCACGCCGTAGTCACTGAAGTATTCATCAACGACCAGGTTCTGATCCGTGTCGTGAGCCGACTGATAATTAGTGACGACGCGGCACGGGATCCCCAGACACCTGAGCACTGCAGACACACCACAGAGAGATTACCCTTCACTCAGAAAATCTAAACTAAAAAATATGTTCATGTAACAAAACGAACTATTTTTTGGCTTGGTGCTAAGCCTACATGTCTCCTTTTGTTTAGTCTGACTTGATGTACAAAAATAACTAAAAATACAAATTTATAAAAAATACCTAGAAATATATTTGTAAAAAATATTAATAAAAATGTCAAAAATCCACAATAAAATTGCTAAAACTTTAATAAAATATAAAATGGCATAAAATTAAGTTATACTGAAACAACACTGTGTGTGTGTGTGTGTGTGTGTGTGTGTGTGTGTGTGTGTGTTAGCATGTGTGTACCGGTGCACATGACCGATGCAAACACCCAGCACTGTCCGAATTTGACGGGGTGGCAGTCGTATTTGATCCAGCGTCTCAGGATGTCCACACTGCCGTTCCAGCTGGACGGAAGCACCCCTCCGATGTACGTCCCGTCCCACTGACCCATCAGCACCCCCTTATCATCATCTGAGTTGATCTGAACACATAATATTGGTATGAGTGTCACATGATCCTTCAGAAATTCAAATGCTCATCTGCGTATGCTAATGAGCAGCTCATTTAATATTCAGCACTGCTCATCTGCGTATGCTAATGAAGCAGCTCATTTAATATTCAGCACTGCTCATCTGCGTATGCTAATGAAGCAGCTCATTTAATATTCAGCACTGCTCATCTGCGTATGCTAATGAAGCAGCTCATTTAATATTCAGCACTGCTCATCTGCGTATGCTAATGAGGCAGTTTTTTGATTCACTGGTCCACGGTCAGATATGAATGTGTTGCTGTGATGTGTCCAGCAGGTGTTTTACCATGGCGCTGACCACTCGGCTGATGTAGATGGGGTTGCAGCGCGCTGAATAATCCTCTGCTGCGTTTTCAAGACACTTGGGGTTCACATCCAGCAGCTTCAGACAGATGTCAAGGATATCCTCCTCGAACTGCAGAAAGCACAGACACAAGCTCAGATCAGTGTGTGTGTGTGTGTGTGTCTCATGCTCTTCAAGGCTGTATTAATATGGTCAAGAATACAGAACAAGCAGTAGTATTGCGAACAACAGATTTCAACAGATTGAAAACAGAGATCTGAAAGAGAAGCTCTCACCTGACCGAAGTCCCAGCTGTTGGTGGTGATGTATTCATCCACTCCCTGATACACGATTCCCTGCTCGTTCAGGACATACTCCTGTCGCTCCGCTTCATTCTCCAGAAACACCGCGTCATCTGCAGAAACCAGACATTTAATGTGGGGATAAAGTCAAACATTTAGATATTTCTCTCTTTTTGCAAAACTTTTAATTGCTGCAGAACATAAAAACTGGACTCGATTAAGATTAAGAGCTGTTTGTATACAAAAATAGAGCCATGATTCTGGATAAAATGAGACTTTTTATTTTTAAGTGGAGGTTGTAGTTCTCCCACAGTTCTGAAGAAGAAATATTAGACAACTAAACAAAATCTGAATGAATGATCCAATGCCTCACTCAAGACTAACTGGCTTCATTACTGGATGATTCAGTGCTTTTAAATGAATGATTCAAACACAGATACATTTTTAACAAAACCTTTTCACAAACTAAGACAGGAGTTGATGGGTGGAATTTAACTTGAGATTTTACACCCCGTCTCTGATTCTGGATTCAGAAGCCCATGAGACACTGATGAGGATGATCTGGGATCCTCACCTTTACTCCAGGGGTTGAAGAGCACGGTCAGGGCACTCACGCTGGAGTAGGGTCCGCTCTTCACGCTCAGAGAGTACAGACCGATGCAGGCGTCTGACGGACACAGAAAGGACAGCGTGACGGAGGACGGCGAGCCGCTCAACACCTTCACACTCCAGCCTTTACTGACACTGGAGCAGCGTGGGTCTGTGCTGCAGGACGAGAGCGTGCCCTTCTGTTCACACGCTCCAGGACCTGACAGAGACACTTCAGAGTTAACATACATGTGCAGCAGGACTGGAGAGAGTGAGGCTAACTACCAACCAACCGTTTGACACAAGTCTCTTCTGCATTTATTTAAACAAAAACACAGTTGAAATTATGAAATATTATTGTAATGTAAATGATCTGTTCTCTGTGTGAATCTGTGTTAAAGTGTAATGTATTTCTGTGATGCTCCGCTGTATTTTCAGCATCATTCCTCCAGTCTTCAGTGTCACATGATCTTCAGAAATCAGAATAATATGATGATTTACTGCTCAAGAAACATTTCTGATTATTATCAGTGTTGAACACAGTTCAGTATTTTTGTGGAAACTGATCCATTTTATTGTTCAGGATTCACAGATGAACAGAAAGTTCAAAAGAACAGCATTTATTTGAAATAGAAATCTTTTGTAACAATCTAAAAGTCTTTACTGTCACTTTTGAGTAAATTAATGCATCACTGATCTATAAACGTATTTAACGTAAAATGTATTATAACTAATGGATTTTAAGTAAGGGTTTTATTTTGATTGTTTTTATTTTAAGTTATTTAGTTTTCATTTAAATTATGATTCAAAACCTTTTTATTAAATTTTTAAGATGTATTTTAATTTGACATTTTTAGTATTTGGTTTATTTTTTTGTAGGTTTTTCTTGGATTTTTTTTATTTTGTAGTTATTTACATTTAATAAATTATAATGAAATAAAATTTTATACTTTTATAATTTTATAATTTTTAATTTTACATTTTTATGTTTAAATTATTAGTGTTTTGTTTTTATTTTAAAGTTGCTTACTTTGCATTTAAATAATTTACAATATATTTGTTATTATTTTGTAAAGATTTAATTTGACATTTTTATTATTTAATTAATTAGATTTTTTTTATTGTTTGTACTTTAAAATGATTTAATTCTAAAAATTGTGATTTAATATTTTCATAAGTTTTTTTATGTTTATTCATTTAGTTATTTAATTATTAGTAAATAATTACTAACCAACATTGATTATAATCTTCATGTTTCTTGAGCAGTAAATCATCATATTATTCTGATTTCTGAAGATCATGTGACACTGAAGACTGGAGGAATGATGCTGAAAATACAGAAATAAATTACACTTTAACACAGATTCACACAGGAAACAGCTGTTTAAAATTTTTACTATATTTTGGATCAAATAAATGTTAGTGCTGTGTCTGTACTGAGTGTTTAGTGACCTGTCTGCACAGTGATCTGGATGTCGCTTTGGTCTAAACGCTCGGCGCTCAGGATCAGACTGAAGGCTTGTCCTCTGCGGATGATCAGACGCTCCACCGTGATCTCTTTGGTGTGGTGTTCAGTGTTGTTCTTCACACACTGCAGATCCACCTTCATCACAGCTGCTGGAAACACACGGTTACGTCAACACACAACTAGTCCAGCAGGTTTATTGCCAATTAGATAAATGACATTGTGACACACGCTGACACAAATCATATTTCATAATCACATAATCAGAGCTGAAGATCAGGCGTGGTTGATCTGATGAATGAAGAGCAGTCAGATAACAGATCACCAACACTGATCTCATGATGTCTGGTTCCCTAAACCTAACCCTAACTTTACTAGGGATTTTAACCATAAACCACTAAGAGACTAACAGAAATCGGTCAAAGACGAAAACGTGTTTAAGCATACAAAAAATGTGTAATACTGTTTCAAACTGTTGTATTTTTCCCCCCCAAAAATGCACAATTTTTCTGTTTTATTTAATTGCAATTCTGTTTTTGTTTTTCTGAGCAAAAAATAAATATCATACATTTTCCCCTGACTTACAGAAGACACCCAGTAAAATGTCATTCAGTGTAACAATCTTGTCAGGCATATTTACAACAAAAATCAATTTATGACATTAAGAGACTAATTACTTTCACCCCAAAAACTAATGAGTTGTAATTTTAATTTTTTAACATTTGCCACTATAGGTTTTGCCCATTTGTCAGTAAGAATTTTTTACTAATTTAAATCACAATAAAGTGTGTAGTATGCTCCATTATTCTTTTAGATGTTTTAATATGTACACGTCAGAATAAGCATGTTGTTTGAATTTTTGCATAAATATTGTGTTACACTGAATGACAATGTTACATTATTTCAACCAAATTTTGACATTTTATTCTCCAAAAACTTATTTGAAACCTTAAAAGTAGACATTTTACTTACATTTAATGTTCTTTCTATGGACACAAAATCACTTTTGTACATTTCTGTTGATGCGGACATCTTAACGTGTTTGACCCAAATACAACTGAAGAGTAAAATCACGTCTAGGCTTATGGAGTACAGATCAAAAACTATAAAAGCCTTTCATGAAAAGTGAAGTGTAGTCTATCATAAATTATCCTAAACATTTAGTGTGCTAATATTCACACAGACTGAAAATCTGAGTAGAGATTTATAACTAGAAATGAGTTTGACTTACCCTGATCTCTGCGGACAGAGTTCCTGCTCAGATTCTCACTCATGCTCGTCTCTTCAGATGTGTGTGTGTGTGTGTGTGAGGAGCTTTATAAGAGCCGATCCCGTGAGACGAACACTGAGCAATCAATCCACCCGTTAAGAATCTGTCAGTTATTCATGCGTAACTCCTCCAGCGGTGTGGAAATACAGTAATCATCTCAGTTATGCTGTTATTACATCACTGCTGTTCACCAGACAAACAGAGAATGGAAAGTTAATTAACCTGAGAATCAATCAAACGGGTGGGAAATCAGTATTTGACTGTAATCAGCACAAACATGTTCAGCTGAGTGAAACATTTGTTCATCTTTGTTAAAACTGTTCATGTCTGTCAAACAACACTAACAGATACAATAACTAACTTACAAGCTTGTAAACACTGCTTGATCTGTGCAGATTTCTCTCCTGATTCAGACCAGAACACTTTTTCACTGGAGGAAGTGTTATTATGATTATAGACTCTATGTGTTTGAGTTAAAATCATCTTAATGCTGGATGTGTTTCAGGTTTTGTCTTCTCCAGATGTTCACTGATGGACTGGAGTGCTGTAGATTATTGGGATGTTTTTATCAGACTCTCATTCTGACGGCACCCATTCACTGCAGAGCATCCATTGATGAGACACTGATGCAGTGCTACATTTCTACAAACCTGATGAAGACACAAACTCATCCTGATCTCTGATTAACTTAAGGGTGAAAACATTTACAGCTAACTTTTATTTTGGGGTTTCCTTTAACTGGTGTTTATTAATTTATGTGTTTTTCACTGTCCACAAGCAGAAAACAAAACATAACACACAGTTTGTGACCAGCAACTCCATTAACAGGCCATAATCATGAACTATTCTCCTTATGAACAGATAACTGTAATTAGACAGTGACAGATACAGACTTCGTGTGCATGAAGTTTATTACCACAATGATTGATACAGTTCAAGTCTTTAACTTAACAACACATGCTCTAGTTAACAGGATTTTCACATCTTTCTCCTTGAGACACAGATATGTGCAGGATCCAGTAAAAGGATCAATAAATATCCTCAGCATTCATCCGTTTAATATTCAGTCCCGCATCAGTGATTGTCATTTGAGGCACTTGTGGGGAACAACAGAAATGGAGTCATGTGCAAGCACAAATAAAATCACAGCTGAGAAATAACAGAGATGCTTTTGTTTTCTTATTGCTTGATCAGAGCACGAGCGCGGAGCTTCATCTTCATTCTCTGGCAGGATCACAGACTGACTCACAGCAGGTGTGTCTCTACACATGAATGATGATTAAGCTTGGATGATGTGTTTCACTCCCTGATGAGTGTGTGATGCTCAGCGTCTCTCCGTCGTGTGATCGGATCTCATCGGTCCTGGAGTGCTTGGCTGCGGTCTGATGCTCAGTAGCGGCTCCGGCGGCTCATGGTGAGCGGCAGCGTGACCGACGACAGCGAGGACACTTCCCAGTACAGACTGCGTGACAGGAACAGACGATACAGAACCACCACTGAGATGGACTGGCACAGGATCACGCCGATCGTCACCACCTGCGGAGCGAGACAGAGACAGAGACGCTCGTGAGACAGAGCTCTGCTGCTCTAGAGGGTCATGAACGGAGAAAGAAAAGTTCCTTGATCTATTGACACACAGTGCAGGCCAAAATGATTAGAGCACTAGTATTTTGATAGTTATTCCTATCTTTTGCTGTAGTGTGTCAGTAGAAATTGCCCGCTGATTCTACAACGCTGTCTGTTTAGCCCCGCCCAACAGCTCTACGTCGCTCTGTTTAGCCCCGCCCACTAGCTCTACGTTGCTCTGTTAAGCCCCACCCACTAGCTCTACGTTGCTCTGTTAAGCCCCACCCACTAGCTCTACGTCGCTCTGTTTAGCCCAGCCCACTAGCTCTACGTTGCTCTGTTTAGCCCCGCCCAACAGCTGTACGTCACTATGTTTAGCCACGCCCACTAGCTCTACGTCGCTCTGTTTAGCCCAGCCCACTAGCTCTACGTTGCTCTGTTAAGCCCCACCCACTAGCTCTACGTCGCTCTGTTTAGCCCAGCCCACTAGCTCTACGTTGCTCTGTTTAGCCCCGCCCAACAGCTGTACGTCACTATGTTTAGCCACGCCCACTAGCTCTACGTCGCTCTGTTTAGCCCAGCCCACTAGCTCTACGTTGCTCTGTTAAGCCCCACCCACTAGCTCTACGTCGCTCTGTTTAGCCCAGCCCACTAGCTCTACGTTGCTCTGTTTAGCCCCGCCCAACAGCTGTACGTCACTATGTTTAGCCACGCCCAACAGCTCTATGTCGCTCTGTTTAGCCAACTACACAACTGTTAGCCAATCACAGTAGTGGGCGGTAACTTCCGAGTCTACAGTCCTCCACGTCTATTCAAACAGAGCCTTCTGATGAGGGGGTCAAAAACAGCACATTACTTCTAAATTATGATGTTTGATGTAAAAAAGACATCGGAGAACAGTAGAAAATCAAAAAACCGAGGCAGCTCATGAGCCCTTTAAAGCAGGTTTGTTTCTCTCTTGCCTTTTCTTTCTGGTGTTCGTTGAGAATCACTGAGAACAGGACCAGCACCGGATGACACAGGAACCACAGGAAACAGCCCTGAAACGACACACAGGGCCACTTAAGTGTTCACGGGACGCAGACAGGAACACACTCCGGGTTGGGCTGCATTCTGTCCGGTTTTTAAACATTGTGTCCATCTACCAGCACATGCTTCAGCTGGACACTCATTAGTCCTATATCCAGTGTTATTATATCACATAGGCCATATCTAATATTAAAGGACACTTTAGACAGAATATTGACTGTTTCTGCTCCAAAATAGTTGGGAGTCACAGTGGAACTCATTACTCAATGATTCAACAAATGATTCAGTGACTCGTTCATTAAGACTCGGTTCAGTTCTGAATGAATCATTCTTTGAACAAATCCATTGAATGAATAAGAAAGTGGCTTGTTGCCATCTGCTGGTGGTTTTGGGTTCAAATTTAGTTAGAATTCAATTATTTCCCCCCAACATTTAATACTTCTATAAAGTATTAAAAACACGAATCTTATAACAATATCTATACAGTCTGTGTAAATACACAGAAAGATAGACTTTATTTGATTGTTAACAGCCCTATAATGTTTAATTACTCTAATTGCACTAATATACATGAAACATTTAAAAATAAAAATGAAACTCGTTTAAAATGTTAGAAATGCTGTGTTAAAAATGCTCCTGGAAATCAATTTAAATATCACCTCTTACATGAAAAGTTTCAGTCATTGCTAATTTTTAAAGTCATAGCTCACCAAAAATGAAAAACCTTTCCTCCCCCTTGTGCTGTACCTGTTTGTTTCTCCTGCTGAACACAAAATAAGATATACTGAACAATGCCTGTAGCCAAACAGCTGCTGGTACCCAGCATTTTTTCCCCTTACAATGGAAGTCAATGGGTACCGTCAACTCCCACTTTCTACAAAATACATTCTTCTGTGTTCAGAAGAATAAAGAAACTCAAAGAGGTTTGGAACAACATGAGGGTGAGTAAATGATGATATGATTTGAGCTTTTCTTCTGTGTTGTACTAGCACCGTGCTGCGTGTACCTTGCCGAAGCTCAGGTAGAAGTCTCGTTTGAGCGCGCTCCGCTCGGTAGAGATGATCTGATACAGCACAGACGCCAGGAACAGAGCGAGGGCCACACGCAGGGCCATCAGCAGCCAGCCGGGAACACTGCGCTGTGTGTGGAAGCTGTGGTGCTCGGCGTCCTCCAGCTGCTCCCAGATCAGCAGCGCCCCCTGCAGACACAGCATGACTCAACAATGACCTCTCTACCAAACCGACCAAAGGAAATCAAGTCAGCTTTGTTTATATAGTGCTTTTAACAGTACAGAAGTGTCAGAACACTTTACAGTATTAAAACAGGAAAACAGTGAGTCAGTAATGCAGAAGGACAATAATAAACACTCAGTTGTCATTGACTGATCCAGCTCAGTTCAGTGTCTGTGCATCATGACATCGCTGGATATTAAGAGTCCCAGACTCAGCATGTATAATATTAGAAATTAAAACTAAAATGAAAACTGAAATATAAAAAACAAACACTCATTAAGCTTAATGTTAAAAACAAATTCATGTGCATGTTGTACATTTTTACTTTTTCAGAAGGGGTTCTCCTGTGCCTTACAAATAAGAAAAAATGCCAGCAATTAATATTAAACAAGAGCCGGTGTTTATCACAGCATTAAGGAGAATACAGATGCAGTTTATTAGCCATCCTAACGAATGCATCAGTGATTGTGAGGTGGCTGATGCTCAATGACTTTTATATTTCTTATTCTATTCTATGTGTGTTTGATGTTAGTGTGGCTGACCTGAGCGATGACGACGGCCAGAGCGAGCGCGGTGGAGGCCGGAGACGAGTCCCACTGCAGCGGTTTACTCTGAGACTTTCTGCTGCGGCTCAGAGTCCAGCCCACACACAGACTCAACAACAGGTAGAGCATCTGCACCTGCGCCACTGCGTCACACACTGACACACACACACACACACACACAACTATTAGAAAATCTGGAATCTGAGGGAACAAAAAAATCTAAATATTGAGAAAATCATCTTTAAAGTTGTTCAAATGAAGTTATTAGCAATGCATATTACTAATATACTTTTTTCACCTTTAAAAAATTAAATCAATTTTTTTTAAATCACACTTTATTGTTTTGATGCTTGAAAAGCCCTTTTCGTCTTTGATCCTCATGCATTCTCTGGGAATCTGTCTTCATGTTCATATCCTCAGATTTCTAATCTAACGGCCGTCCTGTTATCATTCATATCTTTGATGCATTTGGCAGATGCTTTGTTTTATCCAGAGCTGATCAGGACTCTGAGATCATGTGAATAACGCTGTGACAGACTCACATTCAGCGAGGCTCCCCATCAGCGGCGTCCCCACACCGTCCCGAGCGTACCTGCGGGTCCAATCACACACCATCATCATCATCATCACCATCATCACCATCATCATCATCATGAGCTCAGCAGGAAGTATTCAGATTCAAGCCGGTAAAGTATAGGTAAGCGTGTGAGTCTCTGACCGGGACATGTGGATGTAGTTGAGCAGCACTGATGTTCCCTGCAGCAGGAGCGTGGTGGATAACACCTTCAGCACCGTGTGCATGGGTCCGGCTTTGCTCAGCGCCTGCCACAGCGGCTGTATGTAGATACACGACGCCACGAAATACGCCAGGATCAGCAGGAAGTAGAAGCTGTGGAGCCCTGCGAGGAATATATAGTCACATCTATTTATAAAGTGCTTTAACAACACAGACTGTGTGAAAGCAGCTTTACAGTACTAAAGATTTTCAAATAGTTGTATTCAATTGTAATTGTTTGACCCTTATGACAGGTTTAGTGGTGCAGGGTCACACATGGAGTGTGTGTGTGTGTGTGTGTGTGTGTGTGTGTCTCACCGGTCTCCTCGGCGCTGAAGTGATCCAGTGGGTTCCCCGCGGCGTCGGGGTTCATCAAGCTGATCTGGAAGCGCAGGTCTTCTAGCACTCCGTCCATCTCTCCGTCCTGACAGGTGTATTGATCCACATACATCACGTGCCACGCCTGCGGACCGGACTGATGCGGTATAGTCTGGTTCTGCTCCTCTTTCATCAGCTTAACTGAAAATATCAAACGCTATATGGATATCAACAGTATTATAACAATTAATAAAAACTATATTATATCAATGTATTATTAAGGCGTTAATCTTAAAGGGACAGTACACACATAATTCACAATTTTATCATTAACTCACCCTCAAGTGGTTCCAAACCTGTATGAGTTTCTTTATTTAGTGTAACAAAAGAAGACATTCTGAAGAATGTTGGTGACCAAACAAATACTGGCACCCATTGACAAAAATATTCCTATAGTCAGTGGCTACCATCAGCTGCCTAGTTCCCAAGTTTCTTCAAAATATCTTGTGTAAAAAAGCTAAGTGGCTGCGTGACGTGTCTGTGCATGCCCAGACTGGGGTCAAAGTTCACATGTGTCATGTCACACTGAAGATGACCTGTACCAGCGGTCTGAGACGTGAAGGAGTCTTACTGGAGATGTGAGCCGATGCGAGTCTCTGCAGACAGCTCAGATTGTCCAAGCCCTCGGAGCCCTGAAACAGCAGAAGTCTGGCCTCCTTCTCCACGGCCAGCAGCACATTATCCACACGAGACATCACCAGACCATTCTCACCTAGAAATATCATCATGCATATGTACAGTAAGTCAAATCACATGTGATCATATTACTGCATTCTACATGCATGCATGTGAACAGAAAAACAAAAATGCATGGAAGCAAAAGCAAATGCATGATGTCACTGTACAAATATCAGACACTCACCATGATACAGAAATCTTGTGATGTACTGCCCATTATTTTCTCTCGCAGCGTCGCTCCTAAAAATCCCAGAAACCGTTTTCCCTGCTGCAGGACATGAAGTAAACAAAAGAACAATGATAATGATAAAGTACACAAACATTATGCTCTTATGCTCTTCATTCACTGCAGTCAATGAGGTAATACTGTCCTTTTCCGCCCACCTTGTGATCGACGCCTGCTATATCCAATCGGAATACGAGTTTTCAGTCAAGCGCGGTAAAGGGACCAATGAGAGCGCGGCGGAGGCGGGGCGAGAGTCGGCTCATACGTGTCAGCGCTGCCGCAAACCGCTGTTCCAACTGTCGTGAGGAGTGTTTACGAAGCGATAAAATCATGCAATTGATTTTTGGAGTCAAAGAAATGATCTACAGTGTGAAGGGAACGTGGAGATCGAGATGAAGATGAGCGGCGGAGAGTGTCGCACTGTGCTGGTGACCGGAGGAGCGGGATTCATGTGAGATCTCTCATACTGTCCAAAAATATCTAAACACATCCGAAGCCTTCAAATGACTGAATGTCAGCGCTTCAGACAACAGAGGATCAAATTAAGAGTAATTTATTGTGAAAAGTCTGAGATGCTGAATCAATAGATGCATTGTCCACACACACTTGCGCACTTGAGTGACTGATGGAGTTCATTAATGACTGTTAAACACTTAATTAAACACTGTTATAGAGCTGAACTGAATAATGATGGATGTGTTACTAAATGGCGTATCAGAAATGTTTCTTGAGCAGTAAATCATCATATCAGAATGATTTCTGAAGATCATGTGACACTGAAGACTGGAGGAATGATGCTGAAAATACAACGGAGCATCACAGAAATACATTACACTTTAACAGATATTCACAGAGAACACAGATATTTTAAATAGTGAAAATATTTCAGAATTGTCCTGCTTTTGCTGTAATTTGTATTAAATAAATGTAGGCTTAGTGAGCAAAAGAGTACATTACAACATTACACTGTTCAAAAACCTTTGAGTGGTAGTGTATGTAGAATTATTCAACAGAAGTAGCAGGTTTTCTGATTGAAACACACTGAGACTTCATGCATGAGCAGCAGCGATGGAAACCGTCCTCACATTCATCCTATAAGTGTCCAAATACTTATAATGAGCTCCTGTTTGTGTTCTCAGAGGATCTCATCTGATCAGCGCTCTGGTCGTCAGATTCCCACACTGGAGGATCATCAATGTGGATAACGTGAGTCTCTGAACAGCATTGAATCAGTGGTTTCCCGTCGTGAAGCGTCACGTGTCGCTGTTGCTGTGTTTCAGCTGCAGTACTGCTCCAGTCTGAAGAACCTGAGCTCTGTGGAGGACTGCAGCAGATACTCCTTCATCCCGGTACTGACTCCTGACCACAGATGACCAGTACCTGAGTGCTGCTCTAATATTACTCCATTACAAGGCAGAGATGTACAGACAGGTTTTTACTTTAGTAAAAGTACCCAAGTACTTGCTTATATTTTTGTTGTAAAAAAAAAAACACATGCCTCTAAAGCAACATTTCACCTATTGAATATATATATATAAAATATAATTTGTTAGGAGATGTACAACAGTTCTTCTGTAGTATTTAGATTTACACAATTTTGCAGAATCAGACAATATTGTGTCCAGTATATATCACAGTATTGACTTCTTATTATTGAATTGTTATAGATGAATAACACATTTGCCACTGGTCAGTTTTACTGACTTTCAAAGCTGCTACATAGTAACACTCAGTGCTGTGGAAAGTTACTTTTAGAAGTAATGCATTACAATGTTGCTTTATTCAATTGAAAAAAGACTAATTATGCTACTAAGTTACTTTTTATGGAAAACAATGCGTTACATTACTTTTGAGTTACTTTTTAAATCTGGACAGGGCTTGTTTGTTTGTAAAAAGTGCTCCTTTTTCAAATGTAAAAGCCCTTTCACACCTAAAGTGAAGTGAATGCGCTTCAGGCTGAAGGAAATGTCAATTCTGGTCTGTACAGTAGAGGGCGCCGCTCAAACTAATCACAGAAGAAAGTTCAACTCTATTCAGCAGAAACAGAAATTAAACACAAATGTGTAATTTCTGCTTATTAGTATGATTGAAGTGAATCATCAAAGATCTGTAGCAAAGACATTGGTTCATAGAATGGGATTAAATACATTATTTATTTTTCACACACAACACTCTGCACTGACTCCTGATCTCTGTCTCCATGGCAACACCAAAGCTGTCACTCAACACATGGAAACAAAGTAACTGCTGTGTCTTATATTAAAAAGTAACTGATATTTCCTTCTAAATGACAAAGTATTGCGTTACTTGAAAAATGTAATCTGATGACGTAACTACTTGTAATGCGTTACCCTCAACACTGTAACGACTTTCTTATTCCAGGACCTTGATAGAAATGAAATGGAGTGAAAAGTAACATATTTGCCTTTAAAGTGTAGTGAAGTTGCTAGAAAAAATAATATTCAAGTAAAGTACAGATACTCAAAAAGTACATGTACTTGGTTACTGTCCAGCTCTGCAGCTAATCTAATGTCCAGCTGACCCAGAGCTGATGAACCGTGTTCTCCTCGCAGGGCGATGTCTGCGATCCACTTTTCTTAAAGCATCTGTTTGCGACGGAGAAGATTGATATAGTGTTTCACTGCGCTGCTGAGACTCATGTAGGTGAGTGAACGCTGTCTGTTCATCATCAACTATGTGTTTCTCTCTCGAGGACGCCGTGTCTCATTCACGTCTTTATCTCCTGTAGAAAACTCCTTCCTGTGTCCGTCACGCTTCATGCGTGTGAATGCAGACGGCACTGGTGTTCTGATCAGAGCGGCGTTTGAGGCGCGAGTGCAGCGCTTCATCTACATCAGCACTGACGAGGTGTATGGAGACAGTCTGGAGCAGGTGAGCTCAAGCTGGGGTTCAACTGAATCATCCGAACCCGAAATGATTCACTGGTTCAAATCGCTTAGAAAGACCCTGGTGCATAAAAGCACATTTTACAAACTAATTGCAGATGTTTTATTGAAAGTGTCTTCTGTGTAATGGATGTTGATGCAATTAACAAATGTTTAATGCTGTCCCTGGAGCACAGTTTTGGAGGACATGAACCCATCATGCTCTCATACGATGAGAAACACTAGCCAGTCATCTCCAGGTGATCTGTTCAGTAGCGCAGTATTCTGATGTCAGCTGAAGTGTGTGATCTGCATCTTTTCTTCACAGCCGTTTGATGAACTGAGTCCAAAAAGACCCACCAATCCGTACTCCTCCTCGAAAGCTGCGGCAGAAAACATCGTGATGTCGTACTGGATGAAGCACAAGGTGTCAGTCCTGAGATTACACCTGTTATATCTTTGACATTTTACTTAGTGTTTTGTAATTCACATTATTTTTAGTGCTAATTCTCGTTCGATTATACAGGATTGCAATGTGGTAAAGACGCAAGTTGCATTTTAAATCTGTGTTTATCTCATCATCTTTCATTTTTTCTGTGAATTCTGAGTTTGCATCTGACAGTAGTTTTTTTTTTATTCTGGCATAGAATAAAAAAGGTAATTGCAACTTTGTATCTCACAATTCTGACTTTTTTACTGAAGAGAAAGTTTATATCTCACACACACAAAAAAATCTGAATTATGAAAACATGTCAGATTTGTGAGATATAAGCTCATAATTACATGATATAATATTGTGAGATAAGATACTTTTACTTTATTGTTTATCCGGTGGAAACCAGCTTCCGTAATGAATAATCAGTGTCATGTCGGAGATTAGTTTTCTATCCCAGTGCTGCTGGTAACGGTTGTAGTATTGATCTGTCTGCTGTAGTTTCCTGTTCTGATCACGAGGAGCAGTAACGTGTACGGTCCACACCAGCATCACGAGAAGGTGCGTGATCCGCAGCTCTACACGCGTGTTTGACCCTCACGTGACCTCTGCACTTCAGTAGTGTGTGTGCTTGTGTTTGTTCAGGTCATTCCCAGATTCCTGTCACTCATCCAGCGGGATCAGAAGTGGTGAGTGTGTATGTGTGTGTGTGTGTGTGTGTGTGTGTGTGTGTGTGTGTGTGTGTGTGTGTGTGTGTGTGTGTGTTTGTGTGAGTGTTCATCTGCTCTAGTGTGTGTGTGTGTGTGTGTGTGTGTCTCCAGCACTATCCAGGGCTCAGGCCTGCAGTCCAGACACTTCCTGTATGTCAGCGATGTCACAGACGCCTTCCTGACACTCATGGAGAAGGGCATTCTGGGAGAGATCTACAACATCGGGAGCAGCTTTGAGATTCCCATCGTTCAGCTCGCCAGAGAACTAGTGAAGATGGTAGGAGTCACATGACCAGCTCAGTTTCAGATTAACCCTTCGTTATCAGAGTAATTCACGATCAACTGTTTCCTGTCGACAGAAAGTGAAGGACGTCTCCGAGGAAGCGCTGGAGGACTGGATGGAGTTTGTTGAGGACCGGTGTGTGATGAGTGTGTGCTGTCATTCTGTCTGTTTGATACTGATGTTAATAAATGATTATTCATAACTTTTCTGCAGTCCGGTGACGGAGCTCCGGTATCCCATGATATCAGACAAACTGCACAGACTCGGCTGGAGACCCAAAGTAACCTGGGACGAAGGAATCAGACGGACCAGTAAGAGACTCCAGATGATTCTGTGTGTGATGATGATGATGATGATGATGATGAAGGACATGACGTGTCTCTCTGATGTTTGCAGTTCAGTGGTATGAAGAGAATCCAAACTACTGGCCGTTGATCAGTGAGAATGGAGAGGAATCATCAGCGTCGCCGTCACATGCAGTGCCTTATCCCGTCAGATAATGACCGTTATTAACTCATTTATAAAGGATTTATGCAAGATTGTCAAGCAGCTCTTAAATTAAGAGCTAATCAGTGAAGACTGGTGATGTGAATGTGATGGAGGATTGTTAAAGACTTTATACTCTACAAATCATCATAAAATGCCCCAGGATTAAAGAGGACCAAAAGTTAAAGATGTTCAAATGTTTTAATGGAGACTGTATGTCTTAAAGTGACACAAGCTCAGTTGTTTTGACTGTTTTCAGTGTTTGTGGTTAACCTGATTATGAAAAGTCTTCCTTTGTACGATTGTTTCTGATCATTTTTGTTTTAATAAAAAGTTTACGAACATGCTTGTGATAAAATATCACCGGGATATACAAGTATACACAGACAGCTCCAAAGATCCAGAACGGGGCTGGGGCTGCTTTTTTAGCTCGAGACGGAAATCATTGGATCAGTGGAGTAAAGCCAACTTCAAATCATTTGGCAGATTGTACTGTAGAAATGATAGAAGAACTCAAACCTGAGAATGTTTTCATTTGTTCTGACTCCATTTCAGTATTAAAGAGTTGAGATCTCTTAAATCTAGTCAAGATATTCTTATAGAGGTTATCTATAACAGAACATCCTTAGGGCATTAATTTAAATAGCACACTTTAAACAATAGGGAAACATACAAATGGGTTATGACTATGTGAACAATGTCATGTTGAAGAAACATACCTCATGCATTTCTTGAAGGAAGGAAGTACAAGCAAGAAAGAGGAAACATGATAGGAGAAGCAAGGACAAGTGGAATTCAGGAATAAAATTTAAAGGTTTTAATAAAATGGTCAACTGGAATTACATAAACATGAGAGCCTGAGAAACAAAATTTTGCATCTGAACTCGTTATATATAAATTGCTTTTATATATGTGATGTATTGTTACAGATGCTCTACTTCAGTGTCACTGAAAACAATTATTTACAATAAAACTATTCACATCAAAACAATTATTTATATTGCGAAATTTACTAAAATGTAAATTAGAAATATAACAACAATAAACTGGTTTAAAATGCTTTCTATCTATATTTAATAATATAAAGTTTAACTATATGTATATATTTCGAATTTTTTATTATTCATTTTACTTTGTGAAAAAAAAAAAATAACCAATGACCGTCCGAAATTGACAGTTACGTTCCCGGATGTGCCGGCTGTGCGTATAATGTATCAACGGTGGGCGTGTCCTGTGCGCCGCGGCCCCGCCCCCTGCTGGCGTCACCACAGCTGCTAGCTCGTCGGTTAGCGTGCTAACAGCGTCCAGCAGTCAGTGATGAGACAGCAAAGCTGCGGATGAAAATGTTTCTCACGCGGGCCTGAGAGCAGAAAGCGGCGTGACACGGATTTAACCGGCGACTTGGAGCGACTTGAGTCCGAATTCACTCAAATCAAGAGCTCGGAGCAGCGTCCGCAATTCTGAGGTGATGTCGACGGTCTGTTTATGTTCATTTAGCCGGTAACTGACGCGTGTCACCGACAAAAACGCGTATTTCTGTCAGGACATAAAGTTAAGGATATTCTGCTGATGGATTGAGTTCGCTGTCGGTTCACCAAACGGCGCGGTTACCGTGCTAACCGGCAGCTAACCGACGCTAGCCTTCATCATAAACCCTCACAGATCACCGGAGCAGCTGTCGAACTCTTTAAATGGGGACTATAACCCGTTTGCTAACGACGTGACTGCACCGACTGTAGCGTGTTGATCAGCTCCAGCGCACCGTTTACCGACGACCGCCGTGATGGCTCATCCGCCGTCCCCCGGGCCGCACAGCCTCGGGATCCCGACGGTGAAGAAGAAGAGCGGCTTCCAGATCACGAGCGTCCTTCCCGCCCAGGGGTCCTCCGCCAACACCAGCCTCGCCGACGACACCGAGAGCTACGACGACATGGACGAGTCACACACCGAGGACCTCTCGTCATCAGACATCCTGGACGTGTCTGCGTCCCGGGCCACGGACACCGGCGTCCCCGAACGGAGCTCGTCTGAGGAGACTCTGAACAGTTTACACGGTGGCGAGACGCCTAACGAGCCGGTGATGGTCAACGGCGTCCATCATCATCATCATCACAAGACTGGACGATCCGTGGCTCCTTCAGCCACTCCTTCAACGATCCCCGTCTCTCCGCAGGCTCCGGCCCCGAGCGGACGCTCCGTCCCAGCGGAGGCCAGCGGATCCGCGTCTAGCTCGGTCTCTGTCGCGACGGACTCCGCCGCTGGACCTACGGTGCCGTTAACATCCGCGAATCCCTCAAGCACAGCGTCGCGCTTCAGGGTGGTGAAGCTGGACTCCAGCTCGGAGCCGGTTCGGAAGGGACGCTGGACTTGTACGGAGTTTCACGAAAAGGATGCGCCACCTGGAGACGTCGCGTGCGTCGCTCACAGAGCGTTGGAGAGCATCATTCAATCCGAACACGAGTCCACGAGCAGCAGCTCCTCTGGAAGCACCTTGAGCAGCAGCAGCGGAGGAGGAGGAGGAGGAGATGTCCAGCAGGTTTACGGTCAGGACCTGGTTCCTCCGACGGAGAGCTCCTCCGCTCCGGTCCGATCCGAGCCCCAGAGCAGCTACACTCCGGTGGAACACGCTCCGATCACAGCAAACCTCCAACCTCTTCTGATTCCCAACGCAGCCGCTCCAGTGTCCATCGGGATTCCGGGGCCCGTGTCTCCGAGGCCCCCGCAGATGGACATCATCCCGGAGCATCCTGGAGCACAGCTGTCTTCATCCCACAGCTCCGGCTCCGCTCTGAGTGCCCTGCAGCCGCTGAGGGCCCCGCTGCACCTGTCGGGCCCCGCGTATGTGACGGCCTCGCAGCTGGAGGATGCTCAGCGGCTCCTGCTTCAGCATCACACACTGCTGTCTCTGGCTGCAGGAGGCAGGGCTGGACCGTCTGCGTCTGCGTCTGCTCTCGGACAGGACGCCGCTGCTGGTGTGTTTTCTGTCTCAGCTGCTGCAGATGAAGACAGGTAAGAGACTAACTCAGAAACCACTTGTTTTTGGGGAATTGATGACAGTGGTGGTGTTTTTTTCTTTTTATTCATTTAAAATCATGTATTTATATTAAATTTGTATTTTTTTTAATTAAGTTTATATTTTGTAGATTTTTTTATTTTATTTCATCAAGGTAAACTTGATGTTCTTAAACTTAGTGTAAGAAATATAGATATTTTATAATTTTTAAATGTCTATATAAGTTTATACATTTTTATTTTAGCACATCAACTTCAAACTAATTTTTAAATAAAATAAAGTTAGAATTTTTTTTTTTTTTTTTTTTTAAATAACAAATTTATTTAAATTTTAATTTAAATGTTTTTTTTTTCAAGCAACAAAAAATCTTTATGCATGTGATCTCATTGAAGGGTGTATGTTTCAACTCAAAATTAGAGAAATTTGTAATATTTAGCGTTCCCGTTTTTAGCACAAATAAATGTTTTTTACAGTGACGTTACTAACATGTCAATAAACCTCAGATTATTGTAATGCAGAACTCTTGATTCCTGAGTGACACATTGTAATAGCATAATCTCTGTAGTGAGCTTTGGTGTGATTCTCCAGCAGCTGTGGTTCGATGAAGAGTTTGTCCTTGAATGAGGCTGTTCTGTTCTGTTCTTCTCTTCTGTTTGTGGTCAGTAGTGCCTCTAAATATATCGGCTCGTCTCCAGAGAACTCGTCTGTCATTCCTCTTTCTCCAGCTCTCTTAAAACTTTTCCCAGCGATCGGCCTGATCTCCGTCTGCTGGAGTGTGTTAGATTGACCGTCTGCGTCTGCAGTGACTCAGCAGAAGATGCTCTTGTGAGTGTGGTGCTGATGCTGCGCGTCGTTACACTCATCACATCCTGCAGGGCTTTAATGCAGTGGACGCATCAGATCTTTGTGTTTGTGGTGAATGTGCACTGACTTTCTTTATCTTTATATGACCTGTGTGATGTGGCCCGTTGAATCCGTCTGATCTCTCCATATATCTGCAGTGACACACACGATCACACATCCTCCTGCTTCATCAGTAACTGGATCTTCTGTGTCTGGTCAAGTGCTCACTGATTTAATACTTGACAGAGGTTTAATTCAGAAAGTCTTTTCAATAAGATGCTTTATTGCATAAGGTACAAAAAAATTCAGACTGGCAGCTATAAGAGAGCGAGAAACATCCACATATATTTACACATTTGGTAACACTTTATCTTAAGGTGTCTGTGTTACAATGTAATAAATATACATTTAAGGACTGAGTAAGTTTCATTGAATTTTAAACCCTTCTTATCCTTGAAAATTGCAATTGTATTTTTTCTTTTAAATTACGGTTTCAAATCAATTTTACATCTTTCTTGAACTTGAAAAGTAAAAGCACAATATTAGAATAAAAACGAAACAAAACACAAAATGACTATTTTCTGGCTCTTGCTGAATTAAGTGTATATAGAGTAGTACAGTACAGTGTGTGTGTGTACAGTAGAGTACAGTACGTCAATCTGACTCTTCACTTTCTTATGATGTTCTTGGTTTTAAATCATGTTGAATATTCAGTTTTGTTCATTTACGTTTATTCATCTTGTAGAAGAGCAGCAGTGCAGATCACAGACAGAAGTGAAATGGTTTCACTGTTATGGAATGAAGTTGTAAAGTGTTCAGCGTTTGAGGACCGCAGCGCTGCTCTGATATCTCAGTCTAGTGACAGTAGTGACTAGACTCTCTCTTGTCGATTCTGTTGGTGAGCATCGGCTGTGGACGGGGGCGGGGCTTGGCATAGATTAGTCAAATACCCTGCGCTCTCAGCCAATGGCGTGCCGCCGTGCACTCAGACCTCTATTATTATGCTAATGAGGCAGCGGCTGCACTGTAAATCTCATTCCGAGCGCCTTTGTGTGGGAATCCTTGGGAGAAATCACGTACAGGATGGAGAATGTGACTCTTCTGCATCTGTTTGTGTGATTCTGAGCGCTCGATGGGCGGGACAGAATGAGTTCTCCGTGTTACCCGCTGCAGACGGATGTCAGTGTTTGTCAGCTCAGGAGTCTTTCCATCTCGTTTCTGTCGTCAGTTCTGGGAGCGGAGATTCTAGATAACAGGTGAATAATACCTTCATTGGAGAGAGAGATTAATGATGCTGCTGTGAATGTGGTTGTGTAATAATAACGCTAATGTGACGCTGAAGGATCCTTTCGCTCTGGATTGTCTGCATCTTCTCAGAAGCGTTGTGTTATTCGGTTTCTCATGCTGTGTGTTTATGCGGATCTCATGCAACATCATCAGAATAAATGAACTGACCAGGTGTTTATCATTTTTCCCACAGTTCCTCTGGAGCCAGTCTTGTGGCCATAGACAACAAGATCGAGCAAGCCATGGTGAGTCTGATGCTCTCATGATGATGATGATGATGATGATGATTAACTGTGTCCCTGAAGCACAGAAGCAGTCAGAAGTAGCACACGTCGATTCGTAACAAATTATCCATTTGTCTTTTGATGCCAAAAATCATTAGGATATGAAGTAAAGATCATGTTGATGAAGATATTTAGTCAATTTCCTATCGTAAACGTATCAAAGCTTAATGTTTGATCAGTAATATACATTGCTAAGAATTCATTTGAACAACTTTAAAGATGATTTTCTCAATATTTAGATTTTTTTGCTCCCTCAGATTCCAGATTTTCTAATAGTTGTGTCTCAGACAAATATTGTCCTCCGAACAAACCACACATCACTGGAGAGATCATTTATTCAGCTTCAGATGATGCATACATCTTAAAGTAAAGACTCTTATGACTAGTTTTGTACTTTTTTTTTTTTTTTTTTTTTTTTTTTTTTTTTTTTTACATAACCAGCCATCACACAAAGACTTCTGACAGAAAGCCCATTAATAATGTCATTAGTAATTCAGTCATGGATTCACAGAATATAAAAACGCAGAAGAGCCAGACCACGGTTAAACACTGTAGGTTCTCCTTGTGAGAGATGATTGTGTTGTTGTTTGTGAGAAAGGTGCTGTGGATGTGATGAGGGGTTTTGTTGAAATGCGTATCTGGCTCTATCTGGAGCCTGTGCTTGTTGCTAGGCAACAAGAATACTCCAGCAGCTCCCTCCTCTGGATGAAGAACGTTCTGTTCCTCTCTAAAGATCCTGATCACTGATGGCTTTAACCCTTCGAGTCTCACTCCAGAGCTTTAGCTTGTGTCCAAACTATAATCAAACGTGATGGGAAACTCTGTTAGGAATATATAATAGAGATATATTTCTAGTTAGAAACTGCTCCTTGAGTGTGAGTGGAAATAACCCTTTATGCACGAGTTGTGATATTATTGATAACCAAAACACAAATCATACAAATATAACCATTACTTGAGACATTAACTGAAATATAAAAAACAGACATGGCAAGATACTTGCAGTTACTAAAGCTAAATAAACTAAAACAAGTTAATAAAAATTCTATAGACATTTTCAATTGACAAACACACAGCTTGATTATTAAAACAGGCACACATTTAAGCAAACAGTATAAAATAAAAACATACAAAAACATAACAAAAACTATAAGAGGGTACTAAGATTCTGGAATAATATTAATCTAATAAAAGAGTGATTAAAACTACTGCTAAACCTAAAGTGAAGCCAGAAAATATAGAGACTATAAGTGTATTAATGATAGGAAAATAACAGCGATGGGAGACTGTTTTTGTAGCTTCTTCAGGCTTCTCCTGCCACAAACTGTTACTTTAACACACTGGTGGACAAAAGTTTGGAATCATTTATATTTTGATGTGTGTTTGCAACATTGGTAATAATCAGAATTGTATATTTTATTTTTTTCTGCTCCAATGTTCAGTTAATTATTCCATTTGTAATGCGTATGGAATAATGCTTGTTTTTTAGTTTTTTTTATTGATACATTTATTCATCAGTGATTCATTAATTTGATCAAAAGTGCCAGTAGAGACATTATTAATGTCAGAAAAAGATTTCTGTTTCTAATAAATGCTGTTCTTTTTAACTGAGAATCCTGAACAATAAAATCTATCACAGTTTCCACAAAAACATTGAACTGTGTTCAACACTGATAATAATCAGAAATGTTTCTTGAGCAGTAAATCATCATATTATTCTGATTTCTGAAGATCATGTGACACTGAAGACTGGAGGAATGATGCTGAAAATACAGCGGAGCATCACAGAAATACATTACACTTTAACACAGATTCACACAGAAAACAGATGATTTACATTAGAATAATATTTCACTATTTTTACTGTATTTCTGATCAAATAAACGCAGCCTTGGTGAGCAATCGTGTGTCCTCCAGTGATCCTGGTGTCTCATGCTAACGTGTGTGTGTGTGTGTGTGTGTGTGTGTGTGTGCAGGACCTGGTGAAGAGTCACCTGATGTACGCGGTGCGTGAGGAGGTGGAGGTGCTGAAGGAGCAGATCAAGGAGCTGATGGAGAGGAACTCTCAGCTGGAGCAGGAGAACACGCTGCTGAAGAACCTGTCCAGTCCCGAGCAGCTGACACAGTTCCAGACGCAGGTCCAGACCGGATCGCCCCCCGCAGGGACCCCGGGCCCCGGACCCACCGCCTGACTACCTCTCGTGACCACACTGTGAACAGACTCAATCTCTCAAACACAGTCCACACGACACAGACGCTGATTCTCTGACAATCCGGACAGTATTAGCCCACACGCCGCTTCCGATTTTACCTGCTCTCCTTTATTGGTTAGCTTTTAGTTTTGTTCCTCTAGCTGTATTGAACACATGAGGAGCACTTTATTGTTGAGATGTGAATAAGACCAAACAAGCGTGACCTTTGACCTCTGAACCCTTGACCTCTGTGTCAAAGACTATCAGGATGGATTTTCTGCGAGCTTCTGCTCTCGTTAAGTTATTTGCCTTACGGTCCATGGCTCTGGTCACACGTCAGTCCGTCAGTGATCGTGACCTTTGACCTCACAGTATGTGCATGTTTCCTTCAAAACAATGTGACGCCATGCAGCTGCACATCGACTTTAATAAAAGATGAGGAAATGAAAGCTGGTGTCCTGCTGTGTTTCTTCACATGGAGAGATGAATCCAGGGAGTCTAGCAGCTGTAGGTTGGTTAGTGGAGTTAACATGTTAGTAACTAGCTGTACTCCGGCTCATGACCCCCGAGACGCCCCTCATTACGCCTTAAAATGACCTTAAGGGGAGACATGTGTTTTCATGCTTTACTGCTCGGTTTTGGGCTCTATTTATAAATCTTGTTTTATACTATTGGAAATAAAACATGCAAAATACACCCTTAACTCTTTCCCTGCCAAACACTGAACTGTCTGTTTTCTCTGTTAAATGCTAGGGGGCGCTATTACACATCTCCTGAAGGAGTCTAGAAGGCGCCGATCAAAAACATAGACGAGGAAGACGCGCAAACCAGCGATGGAAAAATAATGCAATCTAACAGCATATAAATGAAAACTTACTAATGTTAGAGAGTGAAATGTGGATCCCGAAAGACAGATGGAAGCTTTGCTTTGATATTAATACTGAATATGATCCAGATCTAGTATTTGATAAGAATCAGATTTTCTTTTTTGAAACCTACCTTAATTCAAGTGTTAATTAAAAACAGTGCTTGAAGCTGGAATAAAAGTTTGAAAGTGTAGGGTGATCTTTATTTTGATGTATTGTGTGTTCAGATATTCATTCAACACAATATTCTGAGGGCCATGAAACTTGAGTAAAAATCAGCAAAAACGCTGGCGGGGAAAGAGTTAATAGTTCTTTTATTGCACTTTATGTATTTTGCTGTAGATTTCTATTGCAATCCGTATCTTTAAAGAGTTTTTTTTTCTGTTCACCACACCGAACCCCTCCATATGCTGAAGATGAGTTCATATTGCATTCATGCTGATTTTACTCCTAAAAACATGGTGAAATGATTGTTGACAGTATTTTCTGATTTAAGGTGTGATAAAAAAAAAATTAAAACACCTTTAACTTTGTCAACAAAATCAAGCTAGAATTATAAACCTGACTTGATCCAATGATCAGATTTATGCTCTGGAAATGTCTAATGTCTCATTTGCATATTTAAACATACCTTTAAACTTGTAATAGCAAACAGTTGTGTCAGTGTGCTGAAGATATTAGTCATGAGTGCAGCAGTCTTTGATGATAATGCTATTATATTCTGACTGACGAGTTTCCTGTGTGTGTGTGTGTGTGTGTGTGTGTGTGTGTGTGTTTCCCATGGATACGGGTGAAAGATGTTGCTAGGCAACTAAACAGACATGAATCATTGTGACCGCTGACTGACTCACTGTTATGAAACGATTCGTTTAGTTGGTCGTTCTTCTACAGAGCTCCATGAACCGAAGATCTTTCATCTGTTTATCACACTCATGTTTAACCCTGTAAAGTCTGACCGATGACATAACACATCAGATGAATGAACCTTTAGACAAAATATTTTTTGCAGGGATTGAAGTTTTTTTCCTCTATATGGAAGTCAACGACTACCATCAAATGATTGGTTAATTTTTTTTTTTTTTTTTTTTTTTTGAATGACTAAATATTCTTAAATCATGACACGTTTACTGTAGGAGCGAAATAACTTAAGATCGTTTTGTTTAATGAGAAACTTATCAAATGGAAGTGTGTTGATGATTAACAGAATCAGAAATCAGAATCAGAAATCAGTTTTCATTCCTCACTGACAGATATTTGTTCTGGTCTTAAACATAAACTCAATTTATTTTGTTCAGTTTCTAAAAATACAAGACTTCATATTCATTAAATGTATCTTCTTCATTTAAAGATGTTTAGATATTCATACTGTAAAACAAGACTAACCATTTTTACAGCACAAGCAACATTTAATGCCACGACTTTCTGAATTTGAGACTTTCTGCTCTGATTTAAGAGCTTTTAAATGTGGAAGAGTGAATCGAGACTTTGATGTAAACCCTGTATTTGAACACTTCTTCTGTCTTCTGTAGAGCTGATTTACAGCTCAAACTGGATTTGTGTGATGAAACTCTTATTTTCCTGGTTCTTACAATCTTTATTGCATATAAAGCTGTATAGAAATAAACCTGACTTTAGATTCGCTCTGTTGTGCTGGCGCACGAACACCTCAGCTGAAATAATACTTTGGCAAGCCACAATTTTGAGATAAAAAGTCATATGACTTTAAATGTCAAAGCTATGACAGAAACTGTGATAATTGTGGCGTAATAATAATGTGTTTGCATTATCATGTGTCATGTTTTTTCCTAAGGAAAATTAACCATGGTTTTATGAGGCCTATGCTAAAGGTAATGTGTGGCGCGTGCACCTGCAGCGAGTCGAGCTCGAGCTGCGCGTGCCCGAGCTGTCGCGCGCTCGCCGCGCCCTGCATCAGCAGCTCCTGAAGCGCGTCATTGAGAAGAAAATCCCGCTTTCTGAACAGCAAACAGGTCTGTGAGCTCATTATGAGCCGATGATGCGTCATTATTTCAATGCGACGTGTTAAGGAGGAGTCACAGCGATGGTTTCTGTCAGAAAAGCCTCAAATACAGCTGTTCCAGTAATGAAGGTCAAACGAGCAGCACAACTTTAGTTTAAAGAGGTGTGTGACGTAAAAAGATAAAAAGTTATGTTTGATATTTCTATTAGTTTGGAAAAGTCATGTCACGTGAGTTTCTGCAGGTACTAAAAAGTCTTCATTCCCACAAGTCTTCAATTCATTAAGTCACACATTGCCCAGAATAAATATCTTCCTCAGTATTGTTTTCTTCCAATACAAATATCTAAACATCCTTAAGTCAAGATACTTTAACTGGAAATGCAAATGTTGAATTTCGGAAAAAAAGAACAAGATGAAACATCTGCGATTGAGGAATTAAAACTGGTTTTCCTTTGAATTAACTTGATTTTTCTGAGCCATTGGTAGATATTTGTTCTTGATTTAATCATAAACTCACTTCATGTGTGTGATATTAAAGACATTCAGGCCTTTAAGTGTAAAATAACTTAAAATAGATCTTTTACCAGTTGTATTTGCAAACTTTTTCATTAAGAGAGCACACTGACGTATTGTTTTCCCTTCAGTTTAGTTCTTAAAGTTTCTTTACTTGGTCTTAAACGGGTCTTAAAGCTGCTGAAACACTGCAGAGAGACAATGTTTAGTAGTTCATCTTTAAGGGTTTCAGTAGTTGATTCTTAAATGACTCGATTTTATCCCTCAATCTTGAGTTGAGTTGTGTTGAACGTGAGATAAAAGAGGTGTCTGTGATCTTCAGTGAGGTGTTCCTCTGATATATCTACACACCTGAGATAAAGACAGGCCTGGACTTGTGACATGAAGCTTTCTGGAGAAAACAGGTGAATGCTGTCTGAATGTGAGGATGTGATTACAGACGATCAGAGCTGGGGTTTCTGAATAAAACTCACTTTAGACCAGAGCAACACAAGACTGAAGGAGTGTGTGTTTCTGATCTGATCTGAGTGTGTGTTTTCATACTGAACACATTAAAAGGATTAGAAGAGTGTGTGTGTTTGTGCTGAAACTGACTGTACAGGTTTGTGCTGGGATGTGATCAAAGTCCTCATTGGCTCTGACACAAAACAAGGTGTGACTCTGAGACTTTCACACGCACACACACACACACGCACACAAACACACAAACACTTTCACACACACTGACACACAGGTGAGTCCGAGCGCTCTGCTTTATGTCAGTTTATTTCAGATTTTAAACATTTATATGTGAAAGTATTTGCTTGTTGCCTAACCCTAATATCCAGAATGTTTATATCATGTGTTTATCATTAATTAATCTCATGGTTAGATGAACATGTGTCCCTGCAGCACAGAAGCAGTCATCAGTGTCACAGACGTATATTTGTAGAAATAGACAACAATACATTGTATGAGTCTAAATTATCCATCTTTCTTTAATGCCTAAATCATTAGGATATTAAGTAAAGATCATGTTCAGTAAAAATATTTAGTAAGTGTCCTATTGTAAATATATCAAAACTCAATGTTTGATTAGTAATATGCATTGCTAAGAACTTCATTTGAACAACATTAAAGATGATTTTCTCAATATTTAGATGTTTTTGCTCCCTCAGATTCCAGATTTTCAAATAGTTGTATCTCAGACAAATATTGTCCTCCGAACAAACCACACATCAATGAGAGATCATTTATTCAGCTTCAGCAATTTCGAAATGACCCTAATGTCAGGTTTTGTGCTCCAGCGACACTTATGCAGTATATAGTGTGTGTAAGGATCAGTGTAACGAGAAGCTGCTAATCAGCAGGGTGTGTAGTAATTATTTCTGAAGGGGTGTGTGCTGGTTGATCAGGACGGGTGACTTCACCTGAGAAACAGGGAAAAGGGCTGGAGACTCGAGAACAAAACACTGTTGGCACTTTCCACAAATATACATGACAACACCCCTGCAGCACACTTTACATTGACACGCAAACACCTGCGCATTGTGTGTGTGTCAGTCAAAAAAGAGGAATTACTGTCGTTCATATTCATAACCACAGACGCCTGATTTCAGATCACTGCTGTCTGGATTCACATCTATAACACAACATGAGCACACAGACCAAATCCGGTAAGATCTGCACTTCATGATCTCATATTTACACACACACAGATTCAACCTGTTTTATATATATAATTAAAATTAATAAATATTTTGTGCATTCTAATGTTATTTTCATATCTCCTCCTGAAACATGATAAAAAATATATATACATTTGTATGCTGATTTTGATAAAAAAGAAACTGCATTGTAGTGATTAGAAATACCATTGAGAATAATTAATGGAAATTACCTCTAAATGATATATATTTTAATATATATGCTATTTGTACGTTATTTATTCGACTCTTTTTATTGTGCTGGTCTGCCAAGTAGCCTAAAGTTCCTCTATTAAGGAATCAGTAAAAGGACAATACTAATCTAATCTTATATAAATTATATATATGAAGTTATTTATATTCTGCATACATTGTGATGAGACCCCCCCCCCACACACACACAGACACATATAGGTGTGTGTACATGTACATGTGTGTGATGATGTTGTGTAAACATGTTTCAGTTGTGATGAACACAGACAGCGGCAAGAAAAGAACCGTCCTGAAAGACAACAGCTGGATCAGAAGAAACGCCGAGGAGGACGAGCCCGTCGAGTACGACACACACACACACACACACACACTCTCACACACGCTTTACAAGCTTGTGCATGCACTCATATTTACTCACACACACGCACACTCTCTATCTCTCTAACACACAAATGTGATGTAGAAATGAAATGCACCTAATGCTCATTCTCAATGCTCCTGTTGCAGTTATGATCCTAACCCTGGTAAATTAGTTCTGGGTCAGCGGAAATCAAGGGAAGATGTTGACAGGTCAGAATCATTTCACTCAGAATCATATCAGCTGCTGATTTTCATAATAATTCAAATCACTTTCTGTGTGACTTCAGCAAACCGCTGGAGGACGATCAAACCTCAGCTAACTCTGGGACATCCATCAGCAACTTAACCAAGAGGTGCACCATCTATACATCACCATCTATATCTGTATTTCTATATATCTGCTGTATATTCACTAGATGTCTGTTTCCTGTTGCTCTTGTAGGTTCGGTGGCAGTCAGGAGCTGCTCAACAAAAGCAGGTTGGTTATTGTTAGTTAGAGTTGGTTAGTGTTGATTATTGTTAGTTAGTGGGCAGGTGTTGGTTAGTTTTAGTTAGTGTTAGTGTTGGTTAGTGTTAGTGTTGGTTAGTGTTAGTGTTGCTTAGTGTTAGTTAGTGTTGGTTAGTGTTAGTTAGTGTTGGTTAGTGTTGATTAGTGTTAGTTAGTGTTAGTGTTGGTTAGTGTTGCTTAGTGTTAGTTAGTGTTGGTTAGTGTTAGTTAGTGTTAGTGTTGGTTAGTGTTAGTGTTGGTTAGTGTTGGTTAGTGTTAGTTAGTGTTAGTGTTGGTAAGTGTTGGTTAGTGTTAGTGTTGGTTAGTGTTGGTTAGTGTTAGTTAGGGTTAGGGTTGCTTAGTGTTAGTTAGTGTTGGTTAGTGTTACTTAGTGTTAGTGTTGGTTAGTGTTAGTGTTGCTTAGTGTTAGTTAGTGTTAGTGTTGGTTAGTGTTAGTGTTGCTTAGTGTTAGTTAGTTTTAGTGAGTGTTGGTTAGTTTTGGTTAGTGTTGGTTAGTGTTAGTGTTGGTTGGTGTTAGTGTTAGTTAGTGTTGGTTAGTGTTAGTGTTGGTTAGTGTTGGTTAATGTTAGTTAGTGTTGGTTAGTGTTGGTCAGTGTTAGTTAGGGTTAGTGTTGGTTAGTGTTGGTTAGTGTTGATTATTGTTAGTTAGTGAGCAGGTGTTGGTTAGTGTTAGTTAGTGTTAGTGTTGCTTAGTGTTAGTTAGTGTTGGTAAGTTTTGGTGTTGGTTAGTGTTAGTGTTGGTTAGTGTTAGTTAGTGTTAGTGTTGCTTAGTGTTAGTTAGTGTTGGTTAGAGTGTGTTAGTGTTAGTTAGTGTTAGTGTTGGTTAGTGTTAGTGTTGCTTAGTGTTAGTTAGTGTTGGTAAGTTTTGGTGTTGGTTAATGTTAGTGTTGGTTAGTGTTAGTGTTAGTGTTGGTTAGTGTTAGTTAGTGTTAGTGTTTGTTAGTGTTAGTTAGTGTTGGTTAGTGTTAGTTAGGGTTAGTGTTGGTTAGTGTTAGTTAGGGTTAGTGTTGGTTAGTGTTAGTGTTGGTTAGTGTTGGTTAGTGTTAGTTAGTGTTGGTTAGTGTTAGTTAGGGTTAGTGTTGGTTAGTGTTAGTTAGGGTTAGTGTTGGTTAGTGTTGGTTAGTGTTAGTTAGTGTTAGTGTTGGTAAGTGTTGGTTAGTGTTAGTGTTGGTTAGTGTTAGTTAGGGTTAGTGTTGGTTAGTGTTAGTTAGGGTTAGTGTTGGTTAGTGTTGGTTAATGTTAGTGTTGGTTAGTGTTGGTTAGTGTTAGTTAGGGTTAGGGTTGCTTAGTGTTAGTTAGTGTTGGTTAGTGTTACTTAGTGTTAGTGTTGGTTAGTGTTAGTGTTGATTAGTGTTAGTTAGTGTTAGTGTTGGTTAGTGTTAGTGTTGCTTAGTGTTAGTTAGTTTTAGTGAGTGTTGGTTAGTTTTGGTTAGTGTTGGTTAGTGTTAGTGTTGGTTGGTGTTAGTGTTAGTTAGTGTTGGTTAGTGTTATTGTTGGTTAGTGTTGGTTAATGTTAGTTAGTGTTGGTTAGTGTTGGTCAGTGTTAGTTAGGGTTAGTGTTGGTTAGTGTTAGTTAGTGTTGATTATTGTTAGTGAGCAGGTGTTGGTTAGTGTTAGTTAGTGTTAGTGTTGCTTAGTGTTAGTTAGTGTTGGTAAGTGTTGGTGTTGGTTAGTGTTAGTGTTGGTTAGTGTTAGTTAGTGTTAGTGTTGCTTAGTGTTAGTTAGTGTTGGTTAGAGTGTGTTAGTGTTAGTTAGTGTTAGTGTTGGTTAGTGTTAGTGTTGCTTAGTGTTAGTTAGTGTTGGTAAGTTTTGGTGTTGGTTAATGTTAGTGTTGGTTAGTGTTAGTGTTAGTGTTGGTTAGTGTTAGTTAGTGTTAGTGTTTGTTAGTGTTAGTTAGTGTTGGTTAGTGTTAGTTAGGGTTAGTGTTGGTTAGTGTTGGTTAGTGTTAGTTAGGGTTAGTGTTGGTTAGTGTTAGTTAGGGTTAGTGTTGGTTAGTGTTAGTGTTGGTTAGTGTTAGTTAGTGTTGGTTAGTGTTAGTTAGGGTTAGTGTTGGTTAGTGTTAGTTAGGGTTAGTGTTGGTTAGTGTCTGGTGACTCAGATTCTCCGTGGTCTGACTCTTCTGTTGTCCGCAGCAGTGTAAACACTAAGAGTGGAGCCGTCTCCGTCACATCACCCTCCAAACCTCCAGTCCCTGTCAGGTGAGAGCCGCTGCTGCACACAGAACATGCCCAGGTTTAGTGTGTGAGTGTGTGAGTGTGTTAAGTGTGTGTCTCGCTCTGATGCAGGAATCCGGCGCTCAAGACTCCCAACAGCTCCAGCTTCACAGCGAGAGTGTTCTCCGGAGCAAACACCAGCAGCAAACCGTGAGTCAACACAGCACTTCCAGAATCACAGTTCTGCCATCATTTACTCACCCTCCACTTCCTCCAAACCTGGATCAGTTTCTTTCTTCTGATGAACACAAACAAAGATATTTAAGAAAATGTTTGTTGATGAGTGCCTTTGACTTCCATAGTAGTTTTTTTTATCCTGCTACAGAAGTCAATGGTGCTCAACAACTTTTTAATTTTCAAAGTAAACTAAAGTGTTCCTTAAGTTGCTCTCTGCTCATGTTTGTGTGTGCAGGTCAAGTCCTGTTAAACGCACGTTTGGTGAGAAGCTTCCGGAGGTCACAGCGTCTCAGAACACAAACGGGTGAGTCGAGGGTGTTCTGTCACTCAGGACAGGCCATTAACATAAGCACTGAAAATAACTCTAACTCAACTAAAATATAAAAACTAGGGCTGGTAAGTGATTAAAATGTTGAAATCTAATTAATTACAAGATGGGGTGATTAATTAATCTAATTAATCGCACATCAAATTTGGAGAAATTACTCTAAAAGATCATTTTAAGTCATTGTGGTGCAAAGCATCAAACAAAGATTACAAAAAGAAGGTTCAGCAAGAAATATTTAGTTTGATAACATTTATTCCATGTACTCTTTTGGACCATGTGAGTAAATGATGACAGAATTGTCATTTTTGGTTGAGTGAACTATAACTTTAAGAATTTATTTTCTTAATTGTATTATTATTACTATAAAAATATGAAATTATTTATTTAATGAAATGATGCTCTAGATAATAAACTAAAACTGCCAGTAGGTTGTGGCAAATGTCTTAATGATTAAGTCATCGAGTCATTTACTCATTTGATTCGTTCAAATGCCTGATTCATTCAGGAGTGAAGTAAAGTGTTCTTTATGAATGGTTCATTGAATCATTGTTCGACTTGAAGTAGATCATCATCATCAGACCGACTGATCGTCTGAACACTCTCTAGCTCAGATCATACATTCTAGACATGATGATAACTCCTAGTCAGATCATGTTGATGCACACGTGAACATCTGCTCTCTTTATATCAGAACACAGGTCAAGACGGTTTCTACAGAGATTCCCGCTGCATCACTGACCCTGCGCTCTCCTCTACAGACGCTGGAGTCCAGCAGGTCAGAGATTCACTCCTTCAGCGCCAGTGTTGGAGAAAGTTGAAAGTCTTGCATTACAGTTTTGTGTTACTCCATAAAGAAGTAACTGATTGTGTTAGTTAGTTTTTATGAAGAGTAATGCATCATGTTACTTTTGCGTTACTTTTGTCACCTTGGCTGGACTTGCTTAATTATTTTAAGTAACCCAATAGAAAACCCAAAAGTTATATTTGGGTCCTTTAAGGGTCCTTTCACATCAAAATTTAAATTAATAATCCTCAAGCTGAAGGAAGTGTCTCTGCACTTACTCCTGATGTCTGTCACCATGGCAACACCAGAGCTGTCACTCAGTACATGGAAACAAAGTAACTGCTGTAACTACATTTCATTGTAATTTTAAGTAACGTAAAAAGTTACTTTTTTTAGGGAGCAATATTGTAATGCATTACTTCTAAAAGTCACTTTCCCCAACACTGATTACTAGTTACTTAAAAGAGTAATCTGATTACGTAACTTGCAGTATTGTGAAGCGTTACCCCCAAAACCGTGTTGATGCACACGTGAACATCTGCTCTCTTTATATCAGAACACAGGTCAAGACGGTTTCTACAGAGATTCCTGCTGCTTCACCGACCCTGCGCTCTCCTCTACAGACGCTGGAGTCCAGCAGGTCAGAGATTCACTCCTTCAGTTCTTCTACAGTTCTGTTTAGTTGTTGATTGATGTTTTAACAGAACTGATCAGAGCAGCATCAGTTCTCCTGATGTGTGACCTCTGACCTCCAGTCTCTAATATGATCTGTGTGTGTTTGTATTGATGTAAACAGCGTCTCGTCGTCCCCAGCTCCTGCAGCCGCGTCCACGTAAGTCCTGTTCAGTCCAAACCAGATCTGAATGAGCAGCTCCTCACGTTCTGCTTTAGATGAAGATGTTGTTTTTACAGATTCGGCAGCGGTGTGAAGAGTCCAGTGATCCAGCCGGCCGTGAAGAGCCCAAGCAGGTGAGATCCATCAGACGTCATGAATCTCCATCATCTGTAGGGTTGGGTATCATTTCAGTTTTATCGATTCTGATTCTTATCAGTTCCCTGCTGAAGAAAAGAAATAGTAATTGAACCATCACAGAAAGTTCTAATGGTTTCCACATCACAAATACTGTGATGGTGTCTGTTGTTTTTTTCAGCTGGGTTCCTAGTTTTGATACAAAAAAAAAAAAAAAAACTCTATTTAATCCATCAAAATTGAATACCCGGTTCTTGGACATTTGGAACCAGTTCTAAAATGGAACCGGTTTTTGATACCCAACGTAATGATCTGTGTCCTGATGTTGCTGTTTGTTCTCAGGAGTGAAAGTGTGTCCGTCTCATCGCTGGTGTCCACGTCCTCCTCACCGTCGGCTCAGTAAGTGACTTTACTCTGACGCTCATCTGAACGTGTGCCATGATCTCTGATTCATCTGTTCATGAAACAGAACCATCATCACAAACACCAAAACATCCTCCTCGATGCTGGAAGAGACTCCAAAACCTGCGGAGAAACCCTCAGTGGACCTGAAGCTCAGGTACGAGTTCAGCCAATCATGAACATGCTGAATACATGCACACTCATCTGAGATCAGGATGAGTTTGTGTCTTCATCAGGTTTGGAGAAATGCAGCGCTGCATCAGTGTCTCATCAATGGATGCTCTGCAGTGAATGGGTGCCGTCAGAATGAGAGTCTGATAAAAACATCACAATAATCCACAGCACTCCAGTCCATCAGTGAACATCTGGAGAAGACAAAACCTGAAACACATCCAGCATTAAGATGATTTTAACTCAAACATAGAGTCTATAATCCAGAATAACACTTCCTCCAGTGAAAAAGTGTTCTGCTGTCGTCTCTCACAGATTTGTTTAAACGCTGCTGGATCTGTGCAGATTTCTCTCCTGATTCAGAACAGAACACTTTTTCACTGGAGGAAGTGTTATTATGGATTATAGACTCTATGTGTTTGAGTTAAAAACATCTTAATGCTGGATGTGTTTCAGGTTTTGTCTTCTCCAGATGTTCACTGATGGACTTGAGTGCTGTGGATTATTGTGATGTTTTTATCAGACTCTCATTCTGACGGCACCCATTCACTGCAGAGCATCCATTGATGAGACACTGATGCAGTGCTACATTTCTACAAACCTGATGAAGACACAAACTCATCCTGGTCTTTTCTTCTCAACTGCACACATTTAAAAATGGAAGCTGAACACCTGAGAGAAGTCTGTCCAGATCCAGATATGATGTTTTGATTAAACAGATTAAAGGTTTCACGCTGACTTTAACACAGTTGATCGTGTTTGTTCACATGCAGTGACATCAGTTATTCTTCAGCTCGCTCTCCGTCGTCTCCAACGGCTGTGACTCTGAACACACGCTACAGCTATCACACTCCCAGGTAACACTGTCGAATACTGCGCTCTCCTTTACTGGACAGCTTCAGGACACTCAATCATGATGTGTTTTCCATCAGCGCGCCGCTGGACGATCTTGCTGACACTTTATTGCCGACCCGATCTGGAAGCGTTCAGTCACAACCTGTCCGATCACAGTAAGATCGTCTGAACACTCTCTAGCTCAGATCATACATTCTAGACATGATGATCATGATGATAACTCCTAGTCAGATCATGTTGATGCACAGGTGAACATCTGCTCTCTTTATATCAGAACACAGGTCAAGACGGTTTCTACAGAGATTCCTGCTGCTTCACCGACCCTGCGCTCTCCTCTACAGACGCTGGAGTCCAGCAGGTCAGAGAGTCACTCCTTCACGATGTTCAGGATTTATTATTTTATCTAGTTTACTGTAAGCGGATGTCTCGTGCAGGACGGTCAGCAGTCGGGATGTTTGTACGGTCTGTGGGAAACCCATCGCTGGATCAGAGAAGATGATTCTGGAAGATCTGAGGATCATCAGCCACACGTCCTGCTTCAGGGTAAAAGATCCGTCGTGTCTGAATGTGATCTGATGCTCCGAGCTGAGGTCTGATGTGTGTGTGTGTGTGTGTGTGTGTGTAGTGCGCAGTGTGTCGCTGTGATCTCGGCGGTCTGGAGGCAGGAAAGTCTCTCTGGGTTTATCGGGAGCGAGTGAACTGTGCAAACTGCTTCAGTAAAATCAGAGGTAATGCACTCCTCCACAGGAGCATCATAACACAACATTCAAAATCAGTGATGATTTCAAATCAACTCTAACTATCATGTAACATGAAATAATTACACTTCATACATGATGACTGTAGATTTCATTTGTTTCAGGTCAGTGGTATATTTGAGACAAACGGGCATCAATCTACATGGAGACACTGAATATGAATAAAGATGATAATTCAACACAACTGATCTCATAAATTACAGTTGATTATGATATAAAATGGCATAAGGATACGAGGCATGCTTTATATTATATTCCTGAGGAAAATGTTTACAGGATTTATATTGTAATGCTTTCTAGAGGTTTTTAATGGGCAAAGCTTTGATAATTCATGAATTATTCACAAATATGCAAATGCAATCTGTTCTTTCAATTTCATTTGAGTGTAACTGACATTAATGTTCAACTGTAAACATGATATACACATAATAAAACTATATTCTGATTCTGACAAGAGTTCTGTTTTAATACAATACCATAGATAGATAGACAGACAGACAGACAGATAGATAGACAGACAGACAGACAGATAGATAGATAGATAGATAGATAGATAGATAGATAGATAGATAGATAGATAGATAGATAGATAGATGTGTGAGAGTGTATTTGAGTGTGTGTGTGTGTATTTGTGTGTGTGTGTGTGTGTGTGGGACAACAGAAGAAATTAAAATCAGTAAAACAGCAATGATATACAAGTGCTATACCAAGCCTCATTTAGCTCAACAGCACACGTAGCAAGGGCTTTTTATTTTAAATTATAGAATAGAATAGAAAACGGAGAATAAAAAAAATAAAGCATTTTAGAGAATAGAAAAGTTTTCATAAGCAAACAAGCAGTTAGTAAATTAATAGAGTGCAGATCTAAAAGTGGCAAGGTATTTTGTGTGTGTGTGTGTGTGTGTGTGTGTGTGTGTGTGTGTGTGCTGTTTATATCCAGTGTATCTGATATGATGATTTATGAACAGAAATGTTGGTTTCTGATTTTGGAAACAGGTTCCAGAAAATATTAAGCAGCAAAAACTGTGATACTTTATTCCGGATTTATTGATAAATAAAAAGTTAAAAAGAACAGCATTTATCCAAAATAGAAATCTTTGCTTTCACTTTGTATCAATTCAACACAGCCTTCCTGAATAAAAGTATTAATGTATTTGAAAGAAAGAAAGAAAGAAAGAATTATTTAATTAAAAAATGTCTGGTCAGTGCAGAGTGTTGTGTGTGAACATGATCTCACTGTAGTTCTAGACTAAATATGAACATGTGTTTACTCAAAAACACAATCAATAAAAACAACTTAGAATATTATACAAACCTGCAATAATTAAATAATAATAAAAAATAAAAAAAACTAATAAAATAATGTATTTAATCCCATTCAATGAACCAATGTCTTTGCTACAGATCTTTGATGATTCACTTCAATCATACTAATAAGCAGAAATGACACATTTGTGTTTAATTTCTGTTTCTGCTGAATAGAGTTGAACTTTCTTCTGTGATTAGTTTGAGCGGCGCCCTCTACTGTACAGACCAGAATTGACATTTCCTTCAGCCTGAAGCGCATTCACTTCACTTTAGGTGTGAAAGGGCTTTTACAATTGAAAAAGAAGCACTTTTTATATTAAAAACAAACAAACAAGCCCTGTCCAGATTTAAAAAGTAACTAAGTATCATAATTAGTTAGTTGTTTAGGGAGTATGCAACATTGTAACACATTACTTTGAAAAGTAAGTTTCCGTGACACTGTTAGTTTGTGTATAATGCTTTATTATGATGAGTTATTTTTTATTTATGAGAGTGTGTGAGTTTAACCAAAATTCAACAGAATTTTAACTATTTACAGGTACATACGTGTCGCTTTGGATAAAAGCATCTGCTAAATGATTAAATGTAAATGTAAAAATATGAGATTTAATGTGGATAAGTTTATATGATTAATAGTGCTTTTTATCTTATACACTCTTAATCACTGATCCTTAGGACCAATTATTGCACTGACCTTTTGATTCTAATTGTTGTGTTAATTTGATGTTGCACTTTTTACTGTTAATATTGATTTCATCGTTGATTATTTCTTCATTTTGTCTGGAATCAGGGTGGTTTTCAGAAGTACTGTAGTTATTTATTTAAAGTTATCTTCTAATCTCTTTCCTTTATTTATTGTGTAAAATATATTTAAAACATTGTTCTTCATGTTTGAATGCTGTTTCTGTAAATGCAACACATTTTGTGATGGTTTTTTTTTCAGCTAGCTTTGAATATTTATTTTAGTCTATGTTAATTTTATTTGAAGTAATAATATTTTTCATGGTTTAATTTTAGTATTTAGTTTGAGTTAACTAACCCATGTGCTTCTGGTTGACTGGATTCTTTCAGGGTCTTAATGAGTAATAATTTCTGTCCTGATGAGGCTCTTCTGATGTTTTCTCTGTAGATTGACTCCATTTCTCTTTAGTCTGAGATGGTTTATTTGATCTTACTCAGGGCCTTAATTATTTAACACAACTGAAAACTGACTGATAATCACCTCGTTTTAAAAATATTTAATCAATGTAAATGAAATACAGGCAGTGTCTCTAACAGAATTAAGGTGTTATTTCTGTCATATTTCTGATATTAATCACTTTAAATCTAAATCGGTGAATCTTGATAAATTTGGGGAGAAAAACATAGCTTCCCATACCGGGAGTCGAACCCGGGCCGCCTGGGTGAAAACCAGGAATCCTAACCGCTAGACCATATGGGAGTCTTGACAGCACTTCGGCCTGAAGGCTTCTTATAGTTACAGTATAGGGTATGTTGTACTACTGCTTCATTAAATGTGGTTGTGAGATACCGTTTTATATTTTTAACGTTGTTGATAATTACTAAGCAATCTTTTACTGTCATATTTCTTAGTCTTGTTTTAGTCCAACATTTCCTGCTTCAATGTTTGTCGCGCCATCAGTGACGTCATTTTGAAGTGCCAGCAGTGAGCGTGTAGATTTCAGTAAAACATTTACGTACGTTCATGGGATTTGAAGTTTTTATCCTTCAAAATGTAAGTAATCGCGAGCATATTTATAATTTGACATTTAAAGAATTCACGCAGTCGGACTCTACGTTAATTCGCCCGTGATCACAAGGTAAATATAATAAAGAGTCATTGTTTGTTTGTGTGTTTGTGATCAAGGACTGAATACTGGAAATCACAGCCGAGGAAGTTCTGTCAGTACTGCAAATGCTGGATCGCGGATAATAAACCCGTGAGTGAATCCAGACACACATGAACAGACCCAGATAGTTCAGAAATACCCGATCTGAATGCATGTTCATAAACAGCATGTGTGTTTTCTCGTGTTTTTCTTTCAGAGTGTCGAGTTCCACGAGAGAGGAAAGAATCACAAAGAAAATGTTGCCGCCAAAATCGCAGAGGTACTGAACACTAGTGTACTAGTGCACACTGCTCAGTGCACACTGCAGTCTAGCGGATGTTATGTGTCTATTCTCTATGGTTCTGTTGTATATTACCATTTCCAGACTATAAGTTGCAATTCTTTTCATAGTTCGGCTGGTCCTGCTTCTTCTAGTCAGGTGCGACTTATTTATCAAAATTAATTTGAAATGAACCAAGAGAAATTAACCAAGCGAAAACATTACCGTCTCCAGCCGCGAGAGGGCGCTCTATGCTGCTCACTGCTCCTGTAGCCTCACTCTGAAATCATTGAGCGCCCTCTCGCGGCTGGAGACGGTAATGTTTTCTCTTGCTTTTAAATAAATGTGACTTCTAGTCCAGTGCGACTTATAAATATTTTATTCTTTGTCATGACGTATTTTCGGACTGGTGCCCCTTATAGTCCGAAATATACGGTAGTCTGCTCAATATGCACATGTATGGAGGAAATACACTGATGGACTTCTAGATTTAGCCAAGAACAGCTCTGTTATCCCAGAATGCATTTAATATTATTCAGCGTGTATTACACTGTATCCAAACACATGACTTCGTTACATGAGTCATCATCTCAGAAATATAATTATTTAGCTTTTTTTGATTAACTTGCCATTTCAAGGAGATGCTTTTTAAACTGTTTTATTTGAGCTCCTGCTCATTCATTCACTGCAGATGGAAGCTCCAGTGCTTTGCATCATGGGATACGGTGTGTGTGTTGTTAGATGCAGTGGGTGTGATCTGAAGTAAACTGTGTTTTGGCCGCTGCTGCTGTCCAAGCTGCGTGTGTGTGAAGATAAGAGTGTGTGTGTGAGAGATGCTCTCGGATTGGCCAGTAGAGCTCATGTGACCTTGTCAATGTTCATGATAGATTAAGAAGAAAAGTGTGGCAAAGGACAAGCAGGAGAAGAAGATGTCAAAGGAGTTTGCAGCAATGGAGGAAGCAGCTCTGAAGGCATATGAGGAGGATCTGAAGAGGCTGGCGGGTCATTCGTCAGGTGAGTGTGTGTGTGTGTGTGTGAGAGAGAGAGATAACGCTGTTCCTCACGGTTCTTCTGTCTCTACAGGTGAGAGTGTGGCTCCGTCTGTAGCTCCTGCTAAAACGCAGAAAAAACCCAAGAAACTCAAAGCGAGCGTCCCGTCAGGGAGCAGCAGCGGCGAACGCACAGACGTCTGGATGAGAGGAACCATGAATGACGGCCTGGACTATTTCTACAACACCATCACTGGAGGTGAGCGGAGGATTGAGACGCACACTCGTGTCCATTTGTGTTCTTCATCACTCACTGTGTTCTGTGTTTGATCTCAGAGTCTCAGTGGGAAAAACCAGCCGGGTTTGTGGACGAGACCTCATCATCATCAGCAGGACAAATTCAGGTAATACTGTCCGTCTGTGAGACTGCAAGTGTGTGAGTCTGTGATTCTGTCTGGGAGCCTGCGAGAGTCTGTCTGTCCATGTGTCTTTCGGCTTTTCTGCGAGTCTGTTTGTGAGTCTACAAACCTGTTTGCCTTCTGAGTCTGTCAGTGAAGTCTGCAAATCTGTCTGTGAGTCTGTCTGTCTGAGTCTGTCTGTGAGTCTGCAGATCCGTCCGTGACTCTGTCTGTGAATCTGTCTGTGAATCTGTCTGAGTCTGTGAGTCTTTCTGTGAATCTGTCTATGAGTCTGAGTCTGTCTGTGAGTCTGTCTGTGAATCTGTCTGAGTCTGTGAGTCTGTCTGTGAATCTGTCTATGAGTCTGAGTCTGTCTGTGAGTCTGTCTGTGAATCTGTCTGAGTCTGTGAGTCTGTCTGTGAACCTGTCTGAGTCTGTGAGTCTGTCTGTGGGTCTGAGTCTGTCTGTGAATCTGTCTGAGTCTGTCTGTGAATCTGTCTGAGTCTGTCTGTGAATCTGTCTGAGTCTGTCTGTGAATCTGTCTGAGTCTGTCTGTGAATCTGTCTGTGGGTCTGAGTCTGTCTCTGAGTCTGTCTGTGAGTCTGTTTGTGAATCTGTCTGAGTCTGTCTGTGAGTCTGTCTGAGTCTGTTTGTGAATCTGTCTGTGAGTCTGTCTTCTAGTCTGTCTATGAGTCTGAGGTTCTTGTGTTCTATTGTCATGTTTATGTGCTGCAGGATCTGTCAGGGGGTGCGTGGATCGAGGCTGTGAGCCCTGATGGATACATGTACTACTACAACACTGAGACGGGCGGTGAGAAATCACACAAACATCTGAGCACATTCAGCCTCACATCATCATAGTTTGCTTTACTTCCACTGTTCCTTCTTCCCAAGACTCCAGAACATCCCACATCATCTGAGGAGCCTTTATCTCCTCATATCTCATTCAGCACTGTATTTCATTGCATTTACTGTCTGGATCATTTCAATCTCGTCTGAAGATATATTATTGGAGAATTAGAGTGATGACTGATATTTAGATTATTTTATGTCAGTATCTGCTGTACTGTTATAAAGAACTCGCTGATTTACAGTAAAAGCAGCAGAAATTAATAGAAATATCGGCATTTGCAGAAAATTCATATTTTTGCTCCGTTAAAGTCTCTGAATAAAATTGAGCTGCTTTTTTTCTCCATATTCTCACTGTATCAGACTATATGAGCCATGATGGATCAAGAAAGATACAAAACGTAAAAATCATAAACAAAAATTAGGAAATGTTCAATAATTTTCTTACTGTTATTTCATGTGTCCGGCTTTTCTGTCTAAACCTGTTTGTGTCATGAGCAGAATCCAGCTGGGAGAAACCGGATGGTTTCAGTGCAGAGGAAGTTGCTCCTCCTGGTGTTGATTCTCCTCGTGAGGAGACGCGAGCAGCAGAAGATCCATCTCCTCCTCAGCCTGAGTCTGTGTCTGTGTCTGGAGCTGAAGACACGTCCAACCCTCCTAAAGACACTCCAGAACCAGAACCAGAACCAGAACCAGACCAACCCATACAAACCAGCACCCTGAAGATCAGTTTCAGGGTGAGACGCTGCCAGACACATTCACACTCACTGTATGAAATCATAAACACACACAGAACGACATAAACACTCGCTGTACAACATCATACACACACACACAACGACACGTCCGTGTGTTTGATCTCCACACAGAAGAGAAAAGAAGAGCCGCTCCAAACTTCAGCGGACGACGGAGGAGAGAAAAGCACAGATGATGGAGAAAAGAGTGAGGAGAAACGAGAAGATTCGGCCGTGACTGATGCAGTGAAGGAGGTCCAGACGCCTGTGAAGAGACCCAGAAAGACCAATCCATACGGAGCCTGGGAAAAAATCCAGCCGCAAAAGGATCCATAGTAAGACACACGTGATCTTGTGATTTATGCTTAAACCAGTTTGTGACATCAAATACAGAAGAGAAACCAGATTATTGACAACAAACCTGTTTTTCTAAAGGTATTCATGATAATATTCAGTGCTGGGGGTAACGCATTGCAAAAAACGCAAGTTATGTAATCAGATTACTTTTTGATTTAGAAGGAAATATCAGTTACTTTTTGAAATAAGAAACAGCAGTTACTTTGTTTCCATGTGTTGAGTGACAGCTCTGGTGTTGCCATGGAGACAGAGATCAGGAGTCAGTGCAGAGTGTTGTGTGTGAACATGATCTCACTGTAGCTCTAGACTAAATATGAACATGTGTTTACTCAAAAACACATTCAGTGTTCCTCACAATCAATAAAAACAACTCAGAATATTATACAAACCTCTACGGTACAGAACAGATTTTACATTTCCTTCAGTTTGAAGTGCATTCACTTCACTTTTGGTGTGAAAGGGCTTTTACATTTGTAAAATAACTTTTATATTAAAAACAAACAAACAAGGCCTGTCCAGATTTAAAAAGTAACTTAAAAGTAACATAAATCATCACTTTTCATATAAAAAAAACTAAGTAACGCAATTAGTTACTTTTTTATGTAGTAACGCAATATTCTAATGCATTGATTTTAAAAGTAACTTTCCCCAACATTGGTAATATTAATACATAATTACAATATTAATTATTTTAATACATTTTAAGTCAGGCATGACATTTAAAAATCTATTTTCTATATGAATGTTATTGATCTGATTGTGAATAAGTCACCGGTGCCCCCTTGTTGCAATCCAATGAAAACTCTCATTCAGATCAGCCCAGTTTTCAGAGCCACGCCCACATCTCAACATCCAATCGAAAACCAGTGCCTAGGACCGGAGTTCCACACTACATTTAGTTTTTCTTTTATGATTTAACCAGGCAAGTTAATTAAGATAAAGTTTCAAAAACAGCCTGGCTGGAGAGTTAATATCTTCCTAAAAACATACAAACATATATTCCAGTGTGTGCAGTTACTAGCAAGTGATCTTACCTCGACTTATAAATGTTTTAACTCTTGTTTATGTATTGTTGCATTCTGTAGGGTGCATTATTATCAATCAATATAATTGCTACATGTGTTTCCTTGTAACGTTTAAGGACATTTATTGGTCAGTTTGTTTTATAATTGTCTGGAGTCGTGCACCAGAGCCCATCTCTGCGTCCAGGCCTGTGATGTCTGTGTGTTCTCCTCTGCAGTGAGAAGGTGGATCTGCAGCTGCCGCAGGTGGAGAGCGTCGCTCAGACTCCAGTCGACGTCCCTCCGGAGCCCAGGGCCAGATTCAAGGAGCGCACCATCACGTCTCTGGGGCCCGAGAGCAGTGCCGGAGCCACGTTCAAGAAGAGGAAGACTGAGAACGGCAAGTCCAGGAGCCTCCGGCAGAGAGACACAGACGAGTAGAAGCTGCTCCACACGATGAGAAGACGGGGACGAGTCTTCAGTTTTTGCTTTAGAAGTGTAGTATTTTATATATTGTTGGCAGGTGACATTTCAACTGCCTTCACCTGCTTCTTTGTGAATATTTCCAGGCATCAGTTTTGTTTCCAGAGGCGAGTGTGTCGTGTGTTTTACAATATTTGTGATAACAGTGTTGTCATGAAGAATCATAGCCATAGTTTAATTAGACACTTTCTGTCTTACAGATGAATCTGGACTTACATTGCTCATCTCAAACCACATTAAAAACGTTTTGACTGCATTGGTTTCGTCACTGTATTAAGTATGCGGTTTTAAATGTTCTTGACACTTACTGAGAAGGGTTATAAGCCTCATATCAACATGATTCAGACTGGATGATGATGTTGGCGTGTCATGGATGTTTCTGTGAGCGTCTGATAGGCTCAGTGCCTCGGTGATAGTCTCTCCACACCCACATCAACCATCCACCGAGCGTCCGTCACAGCATTAGAAACACAAGCAGATTTCATCAGAACGTGTGTCCCTGCAGCACAGAAGCAGTCATCGGTATCAGGTATATTTGTAGAAATAGACAACAATACATTGTATGAGTCACAATTATACATTTCTCTTTGATGACAAAAATCATTAGGATATTAAGTAAAGATTATGTTCATGAAGATATTTAGTAAATTTCCTACTGTGAATATATCAAAACTTCATTTTTGATTAGTAATATGCATTGCTAAGAACTTCATTTGAACAATATTTTCTCAATATTTAGATTTTTTTTCTCCCTCAGATTCCAGATTTTCTAATAGTTGTATCTCAGACAAATATTGTCCTCCGAACAAACCACACATCAATGAGAGATCATTTATTCAGCTTTCAGATAATGTACTTATCTCAATTTAAAAAAAAAAGTACCCTTATGACTGGTTTTGTGATCCACATTTGTATTTCCTAAGCAAATGTTTAATAATAATAAATATAGTGAGAGTAGTACGCTGTTCCGAGTATGTAGTACACATGCAGTGTGTGACCGTGAGGGAGGGAGCCCTCTGCAGGCAGCAAGCGGAACTGCACTCCCTCCGCTGTACCCAGAATGCACCGCTCGCTCTAAGCACAACACATCGCCATTTTCCGTGAACGGGCGCTTCTCCGCGGAGTAACTGGGTCACAAGACAGACGGGAAAATACTCGAAGCGATCGTCACAGAAGCCGCCGATCCGAGCTCGTGGATCCGCCCGCCGCCATCGCGTCCACCGAGAGCCAATGATCGTGTTCGGTTGGTCCGCTCGGATGAAGCATTGGAGCGCGGGCCCAGGCTGAGACGACACCGATCACCAGTGAACCGACACCGGCAGCGACACCGCACAGGTACGGTTACCGCAGAACCGACACCACCGGAGAACTCCGCTCTGGAGTAGTGTGATGAAGCGCTGCTAGAACCTCCGGTGGGTTCAGCTCCACGGACACAAACACGCTAAAGCTCACGATTCTGCTTCAGTCCTGATAAAACCACCATAGCTTCGTGTCGGTCTGTGACTCGGCAGAAGTTTAGCGGAATGTTCGCGCTGCTCAGAGGCTGTCCAGACCACGTGACCATGACTCGTGCACTCTTGTTATTTTTAAGCTCTTATCTGTTAAATTAGAGCTGTTAATCAATAATAAAATAATTATTTGCATGTTTTTTTCTGTAATTAATTGTGCTTAATTGCATATAAAACATTTTTAGGGTTTGGTAAAAAATATCATATAATATAATCATGGAGTTAAGTATCAGTTTCTTAAATCCCATGGACTGGTTAGTCTGTTTTCAGTCACAGCACAGAACTTTGCAGTGCTGCTCCCATCCAATAAAACCAATAACTGCACAAAGAGCTTGTATACATCACATTTACCTTAAAAAAACATATTTGGTGACCATAAACTCATTATTCAGCTAGAAAAATTAATGCTGATTGATTCTTCATTAATATTAATATCACACAGTGATGATGGAGTCAGACGGGCGTTTCCGCTTTTCTCGGGTGTTTACTGAATTCAGGCGTGAGTGTGTTAATCACGTGTTGTCAGATGAATAACAGCAGATCTGGTTTAATCACAGGTAGTTAAACACTGAAGAATTCAGCTAAAAGAACTAATATAAACCGTCTCTGAACGATGAATATTAAAGTAGTGCTCAGTGCAGCTGTGTTTTGTTTACAGCCGTAACCAAGGAGACCGTTGTGAATGTTACATCCCTGCTCTGTTTGTTTATTATCTTCAGCAGAGAGAGAGTTAAAATATAAACAAACAAACAAATCGTTCTGTCAAACGATTAATTGCGTCAAAAATAAAAGTCTTTGATTATATTACATAAACACACACACACACACACACGTTTGTTTGTTTATGTTTAGGAAAGATATTTCGTTTCTATATTGCATTTTAATATAATACAAATTATATGAATGTAAATATTTTCAAATGTGTGTGTATTTTTATATACATTTACACAGAACATGTGTATTATATAAACAAAACCTTTTATTCTGGATGTTATTAAGCGTGATTAATCCTTTAACAGCAGACTCTAGTATGTAGTGAGCTAGTGCTGTGTTTAACCGCTCTGGATGTGTGTGTTCAGATGAAAAGAGGTCAGAAGGGAGGTGATGATGGGGAGGAGGACGGGTCAGTGTCGGGGCCGGAGTTCTGGAAGCGTCTGCGGCGGAGCGACTCTGAGGACGAGGACGAGGCGGTGGACTGGAGGCAGCTGCCCGAGGAGATCCTGCTGCAGATCTTCCAGTACCTGCCTCTGCTGGACCGAGCCTTCGCCTCGCAGGTGTGCCGCGGCTGGAACCAGACCTTCCACACACCTGAGCTCTGGAGGTGCTTCGAGTTCGAGCTCAACCAGCCCGCCAGCTCCTACCTGAAGGCCACGCACCCCGACCTCATCAAGCAGATCATCCAACGCCACTCCAACCACCTGCAGTACGTCAGCTTCAAGGTGAGACTGACGCTCTGTCCGTCTAGAAGCTGTCTGAGGTCACGCGTGATCCTGACCTGTGTGTGTGTGTGTGTGTGTGTTCAGGTGGACAGCAGCACTGAATCTGCAGAAGCGGCGTGTGACATCCTCTCTCAGCTGGTCAACTGCTCTCTGAAGACGCTCGGACTGATCTCCACCGCACGACCCTCTTTCATGGAGCTGCCCAAAGTATGTCACACACACACACACAGTGGAGTTCTCCGTCTCTCAGGTTCAGTCTCATCAGAATGGTCTGTTGTCTTGTTCTCCTCAGTCTCACTTCATCTCGGCGCTGACGGTGGTGTTCGTGAACTCAAAGTCTCTGTCGTCTCTGAAGATCGACGACACACCAGTGGACGACCCGTCACTCAAAGTGCTGGTGGCCAACAACAGCGAGACGCTGAAGCTGCTGAAGATGAGCAGCTGCCCACACGTGTCTCCTGCAGGTCCGAGCCAGCACACACACACACACACACACAGATCACTTTCAGAGCATGTTTCACACTGAATCTACAAAAAGTGAAGAATATTTGATCACTTCAAATAATGTGTCTATCACGATACCTCGATTCAGTTTGAATACTTGTTTAAAAAAAATCCTTGATTGCATTTTTCTTGTGTCGAGTAACAGGCAAAATACCGAAAGTGTTGCATTCCACGGACGAGAATATTCTGCATGATATATTAAGGGTGATGATGTACTTCTGATCACAGAAGTCGACTCTCACAGTCGATCCTGATGTGTACTGACCGTGTGTGTGTGTGTGTGTGTCGCAGGGATCCTGTGTGTGGCGGATCAGTGTCACGGTCTGCGCGAGCTAGCGCTCAACTATCACCTGCTGAGCGACGAGCTGCTGCTAGCGCTGTCGTCCGAGCGTCACGTTCACCTGGAGCACCTGCGCATCGACGTGGTGAGCGAGAACCCGGGCCAGCAGTTCCACTCCATCAAGAAGAGCAGCTGGGACGCCATGGTGCGCCACTCGCCCAAGTTCAACCTGGTCATGTACTTCTTCCTGTACGAGGACGAGTTCGGGCCCTTCTTCCGTGACGAGGTGCCCGTCACACACCTGTACTTCGGCCGCTCCGTCAGTAAGGATGTTCTGGGCCGCGTGGGACTGACCTGTCCTCGGCTGGTGGAGCTGGTGGTGTGTGCGAACGGCCTGAGACCGCTGGACGAGGAGCTGATCCGGATCGCAGAGCGCTGCAGACAGCTGTCGGCCATCGGCTTGGGCGAGTGTGAGGTGTCCTGCAGCGCCTTCGTGGAGTTCGTCAAGATGTGCGGCGTCCGGCTCACGCAGCTCTCCATCATGGAGGAGGTCCTGGTGCCAGACAGCACGTACGGGCCAGACGACATCCACTGGGAGGTGTCCAAACACCTGGGCCGCGTCTGGTTCCCCGACATGATGCCCACCTGGTAGAGACACAGAAGACATGGAGCGTTTACAGATGCACTTCACACACTCGCTGTGTTTCTACTGGACAGAAGCATCACAACACTCAGTTCTGTTTCCTCCTGATGATCAGATCACACTCCTCTGCATTAGTAGTGTTAACTGAATGATCCTGCTCACACACTGCAGCAGAAGATAGAAATAACCGACCTGCTGATAATACTAGTGTTCTGCTGGTGTCCAGCGCTGTGTGTAGATGTGTGTGTGGTTTTCACTCTCAGCAGCTTGTTGGTTCTTGATCTCGAGTCAAATCTGATCAAGTTTTATTTATTTTATGTTTGCTTTAGTTCATTCCAGATAGAAATGACTTCAGAAGCACTAGGGCTGCACGATAACTGACCTTTCTGCTCAAAAATATAATCACAATTATTCTTATTTTCTCTCAACGTTTTTTAATTTAATCAGAATTGAATCAGAAGTAAACACTAATCAACAGTAATCTAGGAGGTGTGTGTGCATTGGGAATCAACTAAAGCCATTTATTTTATGAAATCATGAGTTTAAAGATTGTGAAGCTGAACTCTTCTCCCAGCATTCAGTTCTCCGTTGGGTTCGTCACGCAGAGAACACGTGATCACACACACACACACACACACACACACACAGGCGGTTGGGAAATGAGTTTGTACAGCGTGTTTTTGGGCATTATTAGTTTGATTGGTTTTCATCAAACTGAAGTCCGTCATCATCTTCATCACGCTGGCGTTCAGACGAGATTTGCGTTCGGTTAACGTTGTTTATTTCTGTTGGGATGCAGTGAGCGCTTCGTTATCAAGCAATATATTACACACATGGACACAGATCCCATTCAGATCATTTCCCTGCACTTTATATAGAAATGTATTTTAGAAATGTATATATGAGATTATCAGTTGTGTCAATATTTCTCCTGATGATTAATATTATTATATTATTTTCATTGCAGTAAACGAATAGTGATCATGTTCTTACAAGCGTTTAATCGCTTGGCTTCGGTTTAATGATAGTTTTATGTATTTGACTGCATTGAACTATATCCATAAAGACAAAAACCAATGTGGTGTAAATGTTTTTGTTGTTTTGGAATAAACTTTTGTGAATGTAAGAACTGCTTCAGTTTGAGTTATTGGACACAATGTTCACTCACCTGATGTTTCTCAGAATGAGTTTTTGTGTCTCTTCATTTTTGACTTCCTGCTGAATGATGATGCGTTTCCTCTCCGTCACTGAATCCTGTCTTTAAAAACAGTCCTAAAATTAGAAAACGTCAAATATTAATTGTATCATATTTGGTATAAAGTGGCTGGAACCTTTATCTATATAAAAACAATTGTACAAATTAAAATGTGGCTATATTGACAAGGTCATAAAGTCTGGTCAAATAAATTCATTTCGGTACAAAAAGAAGAGTTTACTGATGAACCCTATTGAGCGGTGTGATTGGTTGATTTCAGACGTCATGTGACTGCGTGTGATTGGTTGATTTCGGACGTCATGTGACTGCGTGTCTTCAGTCTTCAGACCTGATGAACAGAATAAACAACAGACTCAGTCTCCAGCTGCTCTGAACACAGAGAAACGTGTGATGTTTGCTGACGAGGCTGATTGATTATCTTCAGGGTGTTTATGGTGATTGATGTGGATCTGAAGAGTGCTGTGTTTGAGGAGCAGTGCTCCAGATGTGTCAGAGCCAAGGCTGGTTTCACACTATAGCTTTACATTTAACCAGCTTAACTAGACTACAAGAAAAACTACTTATGCAGTGCTGGGAAGGTTTCTGTGGAAATGTTGCAGATTAAAAGTAACCATTTAACGTAGTGTAACTGTTTCAAATACTTTATTAAAGTAATGGAACTGTTTGATTACTTTTCTAAAAGTTTTCAGCTGTTAATCAGTTCAAACAGGGTTAACCTCACAGTGACGCTCTGACGTTATAGAGGTTTAATATCTGAAGAAATCATTTAATAGCTAAGATACTGTTTATGAAATCAGATCTTTCTGTAGCTCTGACAAGAAACACTGGATCTAATAATGCCTTGGAAAAAAACAGTTAATAAAAAATAAAAAAGCATAGGTTACATATCAACCCAAATATGAAAGAAAACAGTTGTGAGAATAATCATGTGTCTGTGTAATCAAACCTGTAATATATTAACACAAATGTATCTAATGCCATTTTATTACCTAATGTCTTTGCTGCTGATCTTTGATGATCCAGTTCAACCGTACTAATAATCAAAAATGACTTTAGATAAACTAACATTTGTTCTTGTTAGTTTTTTATTGCTGAAGAGTGTTGAACCTTCTTCTCCTTTATTCTACTGTACAGACATGAATTTACTTTTCCTTCTGGTTTATTCATTACGCTTTCTGCTGTTTAGGGGCTTTTATATTCGCTATAAATATAATTTCTTATATTAAACACAATCAAGCCCTGCTAAAGTACAAAGTAACCTAATTAGCTACTTTTTTAGGGAGTAACGCAATATTGTAATGCATTACTTTTAAAAGTAACTTTGCCCAACACTGGTTGATAGCGTAACTGTTGCAAATACACGTACATTTTATATTTTTTTAAAAAAGTTTTTAAAATGTGCTATTATATAATATATGAAAACTAATATATACATATAACTTTTTTTAAATATAAAATTTCTATTTTTTATGCCGGTGTACGTCAGCTACATCTGATCGATGGGCGGGGCTTGAGCACCACCGGCAGAAACAATAATCAGCCCCTATGAGCACAGGTAAATTTGTATCAATAGACAACAATACATTTTATGAGTCATAATTATACGTTTTTCTTTGATGGCAAAAATCATTAGGGAAATTAAGTGAAAGATCCGTGAAGATATTGTGTAAATTTCCTACCATAAATATATCAAAACTTGATTTTTAAATATATCAAAACTTGACTTGATTCTTAAAGCATTGCTAAGAACTTAATTTGAACAACTTTAAAGATGATTTTCGCAAATTCAGATTTTTGTTGTTGTCCAGGGACACACACACAGACAGACACACACATATATAAAGCTGCTTAAATGAGCAAACCCTTTCGGCTTTTATTGCATCTCTATGAACAAAGTCTGCAATATTTCAGCGCTTAATATGAATATGTGACTCAGTGATGGATGTGATAAATCAGGATCATGAAATGATGATCAGTCTGCGAGCCCACTCTTATTCAACGATAATCTTAAATGTTCAATATATTGCCCTCCTGCAGCATTTATTCAATAAGAAAATTCACGGATCCTGAGGGGGAAAAAAATCGCAAAAGCTCTGACGTCATTGTACGGTCAACCAGCACGCGCAGCGACGCCGGTCTGCCATTGGACGCTGGACGGGAGAACGGGATTTCTCTGGGCAGATTAGGAAACTGAGCGCCGTGGGCTCGAAGGCGCGCCCTTCCACCGCCATCTTGGCTCAAGCGGCCCGTCGAGCTCAGCGGAAACATCCGGGGAATCGCGCGCACTTCGGCGGCCATTGCGGCTCGACGTGCGGCAGCTTCATAACCTTGAGAAGGCGGAGCGTCGGAGCGCTGGACTGGAGTAGCAGCGGAGCAGGAGGAGAGGCGCCGAGGCAACGGAAAGCTGCAGAAAACCGTTACACGGCAGCGCTGCTTTACCTCACCGCTCTAACGGGAGATCAGGGCGTGTACCGGCGCGTCTAACGGACAATGATGAGCGCGGTCGGACGGGAACCGGAGCGGTGGCGGCGTTGAACGCGTTTTTTTCTTTTTCTTTTTATGTTTGAGGCGGATCGGCGAGACCAGCGCAGTTTTTCTCGGTTGCTCGCGTTACGTTGACATTTATCATTTGAAGCGGCAGATTCCCGGAGCGTTGCGACCTGCATTTCGGAGCGTTGATTTTCCCTGACATCATCATCTTCCTCATCATCACCGTCGCTCGGTGTGAACGGACATCTTCAGTGGTCGTCGACGGGAATCCGGGGGATTTACAGGATCCCGGTGTCACCGCACGGATTCTGACGTTTGCGGCGCGTTTCTGAGGGAAAGCGGATCTTTTCCCGCGGATCTGTCGGCGGGAGTAACGGTAACGTGATGGCTGACGACGACGTGCTGTTCGAGGATGTGTACGAGCTCTGCGAGGTGATCGGGAAGTGAGTGATCAATCTAATCAATCATTCCGCCGCTGAGGCGTTTTCCTCCGGTGCTCTTTGTCTCGTGTGTTGACGTTTTACTGCTTCAGGTTCAGCTGACCGAGTGTGTGTGTGTGTGTGTGTGTGTGAGACACTAATAATCATTGATCAGTCTCTCCGGTTCAGTCTCGTGTGAGGAGGGCTCGTCTTGTTAAGGTAAAATGTGCCATTCTTCTCTTGGTCATTGTGCAGATTTGTTCTAATAATGAAATTATTTTTCATTGATTAGTGTGAATCTGACCGATGGAGATGGACGTGCAGCGGGCCTGTGTGTGTGTGTGTGTGTGTGTGTGTGTGTGTGTGATGTACTGCTGTTTATTAGACACTGAAGTTGGTTTGTATGTTTCAGGTAATTAGTTTAGTCTATTATTAAATTAAAATGAATAGATTTGTGTTGATATACCATAAGTATTTAAAAACTCAATTTTTTGATTAGTAATATGCATTGCTAAGAACTTGATTTTAAAAACTATTTTCTCTAACTATATTTCTATAGTTATTTTAAATAACTATAAAATTATTTTCTCAATATTTAGATTTTGCTCCCTCAGATTCCAGATTTTCTAATAGTTGTATCTCAGACAGATATTGTCCTCCGAACAAACCACACATCACTGAGAGATCATTTATTCAGCTTCAGATGATGCATACATCACAATTTCCAAAGATTGACCTCTCAGTGCCCCGGGGTCAGATCTAGAGACAGACTGCTCTTGAAGTGATTGGGTGGTGTGTGTGCTTCATCTTCGCTGCTGTCTCTCACTGTTTATAACACTAATATTTACATCTGTGATTGAGTCTGATATGGGTTCATCTCTCATGTTTATCTGTCGAACCAACCAATTATTTATGATATAAAGTACTGAAGCCTGTTTTTTGGAAGAGTTTCTGCATCGGCACCATCATTTTCATGACAGTTTCTCTTCATATATTCTCATCATTACTGTAAATGGCAAGTATTTATTCATCATAGAAGTGATTTGTTGTGAAGACTTTCTAATTAAAAAACATTGTATATTATAGGGATGTGCACGATCATGATTTTTCATGGCCGATACCAATTTCCGATTTTTTTCTTTTCTTTAAGCAACAAACAAGAAAGAAGGAAAATATGCATAAACAAGATGTTTATTTGGTATTTAATAGGCCAAACTGGCTTTTGGCTATTGAAAACAATAACAGTAACTATCTGAAATTAACGCCGTAACTGCACAGTAAGTAGCCTACATTTAATACAAACACAGATGATACAGACATCAGCATTTAGCTTCTGTTTCTGAATTGTGTTGAAACTACAGAGAACTGGCCTTAAATGAAAAGATTAACTGTAACGTGTGAAATTAAAGACAATAACTGCATAGTTCTACAATCCACACAACACAATCAACACACATTCAATAAGAGGTTTATTAATCAGCATTCAGTATTTGTTTTAGTTTTTACATTTGGTTTCAAATTAAAAGAGGTTTTTGCCAGTGAGACTAAATAAAAGTATGCTATATAAATACATTATTCCAAAATGTTAAAATCAAATAATGTTGGTGCGAATAAAACAAAGATGCAAATAGTTTCATTCATCCAATTAAAAAAAAATTAGGGTAATTATTCACATCTATATTTTTTTACTTGAGCCAATGAAAAATAAATGAAAAAGAAATAACTATTGGCTCAAGTAAAAAAAATATAGATGTGAATCATTACCCTAATGTTTTTTTTTAATTGGATGAATGAAACACTTTTTTTCAGTGTGATTTTTAAGTCTATGTCATTTTAAGGTAAAATAAAAATAATCATCCTATACAGAACTGACGTTTAATTCTGGCTTCTCAAACGTGTATGCAAGTTATACTTTACACTTTGTCACAGTTTAGTCCGTTTTGTTTCTCATCTAACACGTGAGAAGTTGATCTGAACATCTCTTCTCTGTCTGCGCTCGTGCAGGGACAGAGACAGGAAAGGGCTCTTATTTGTGCCTCAGTTCACCGACAGCTGTTTGTGTTAGTGATGGGAAGATCAGATCATTTCACCGACTCGGACTTCTGAGTCTCGTTCAGCAAAATGAATGAATCTTTGTTCAAGTCGTTTCGTTCATTTTAGCAAAATATAATTCAAATGTGACGTGTTACTTCCCCAGCACATCTACTTATGCAAACATTGATCACACTACAAACAATACAAAACTAAAATGCTATAAGATACAGAAACGATTCGTTAATTCCTGACCTGGGTCTCCAGTCTGTGATTAACTCACCTGTCTTCGGCTCGAGTCGTTCCTTAATCACGTGACCAGCACATACGCTATTTCTGACATTTCTGTCACTGTGTTTTTGTCACCGTTTCTTCAGGATCTGTGGTGTGTTATTATTTTATAAATAAATAAAACCCTTTTATAAATCAAATATTAATTCATTTGTCTTTTTGACTGTCTATCAGTAAATAAACACTAGGCTATATAAAAATATAATAATCCAAGCCTACAATACAAAGTATTTATAGCCTAGTTTGTTCATTTTTAATCTAATTTTGAGTTTGCTGGTATAATAATTGCTTTTCCTAGGCAAACTTGACATTTTGGTCTAATATATGTACAAGAAGATTGCTCATAGAAGGACATAATGGCATAAATTAAAAGCAAATAACATTTCTAACCCTAAACAAGTAACACTACAGTTCTGTAGTCTAATCTGAAGGGGGAACTCAAGACATTAATCATACAACACAGTCATTTTTGAAGATTAGAATCCACTGTAAAAAACAACAACAACAACAAAAGAACAGAAAAATTTAAAGCATAACCAATAATTATAATAAAAATGAATAATAAGTACTATGCACCCATTTGTAAGGAAGGTTGTAAATTACTCTAGCCAATGCGGTCACGTCACGGGACAAAAGAACGAACAACTCGAAGACCCGAAAGATGAACTAATCAATTCTCCTTCCGGCTCAGACTGCATTGACTGACAGGGGAACTACTACTAGCAGAACAGAACCTATCGAATATTGACTGAATGATCACTCCCCGAGACGACTCGCTCTTCCCGAGTCACATTAGAGATTCGTTCAAGAACGAGACATCACTAGTTCACTTCCTGCTCTCTGTGCCTCAGACGTGTAGCTCTGCACTTCCAGTACTGAACCAGCGCTGACCGTGTCCTGTGCACAGAGTTCAAAATACTTCCACACAAACAAATTATTACAATGTAGTCTCTGAAAAAATCGGCTGAAAAAAGACCAAAAACCGGCTGATTGTCGATCGCAAAAACTGTCCGGTTCAGATTTATGGCCGGTCAACCGGTGCATCCCTAGTATATCATAGTAAAAATACTGAATTAGAATTACTGACTCAGTCACTGTGTGTGAGGTGGGGATGGGGAGTGTGAGACGCTCAGTAAAATACTGTCGCTCAGAACAGCTTTACTCTGGAAGCAATGTTGGTCTGGTTCTGCACAGACATCTCTGATATAAACCCATCAGACAACGCTGATGTAGAAAACCAGAAGCAGAAGTGCTAACTATAACCCTGCTGTCGTAGCAGAAACTCTTCAGTGTTATCACTTTATTCATTTAGGGTTTGTACAACCTTCTGAGAGAGAAAGTCAAGCAACTAACTTACCTTCAATTTGCAACAATCACACATAGTGTTCCTTCACTGAAGTTATCGCTCCGTTACATATAATACTATAAGAATAATGCTACATTTAATGCGAATAGTATTAATTTTCTGTATAAAAAATGTGCACGTTACTGTTGTTAAAAAGTGAGTTTTGTATGGCTCAGCTCAAGCTTAGTGCTTTACTGTCAAAAATACACATCCATGAATTATACTGTAAGTAATATGATGAAATCCTGCTCACATAATGAAGAAGTTGAGCACTCCACAGATCTGTCCCATGATGCACTGCAGGACTGAACAGACGTGAAGGTGGTTTAGGCCTGGATCAATGTGTCTGGTGCTGATCAGGATTAATGCAGCTGATAATCTGATCAATGAGCTCCTGACAGGATCCTGAAGCGTCAGCATTTACACACTTTACTACAGTTTACTAGAGTAAAACTGTCTGAATCCTGTTACACTCCGGTGTATCTCCAGTGGATTATTGCTATTATAAAAGTAAGATTACACTTATTAATGATGATAAACATTTTTTCTGTTGTAAGTGAGCTTTCAGCATCACGTGTCTGACTCTAGTCTGTGTCTGTCTGGTTTAAGAGGCGTTTGGACGAGGCTCGTCAGTCTGTTCTCATGATTCACTGACCTCTGAACAGTACAGTATGTTTTTAATAAATGAAGGATGATTATTGATGTGACGAGCTAGTGTTTGATTGCACACACACACACACACACACACACATCAGATCATAAAACATGATGAAGCAGCAGATGTGTGTTTGTGTTCTGAGGCTCGATTGGTTCAGTGATGTCAGGGTGCTTGGCTGGTTTTAATTGTTCATTTTATTTATTTTTGAGTGATTAATATGTTTTGGGGTTTTTTTATCGCTGTTTTGATGTCGCGGCGCCCAGTGTCGTATTGTGGAGCTGCAGAAGCAGGAAGGAAACCCTACGCTGTGTCAGATCATCTTTAATTCTGTAGCGCTTTATACGAAGCGGATTGTTTGCGTTCACACTGGCTCGGTGTTGTGTGTGATGTGATCGCAGGTCACTAATGGCTCGTCACAGCAGTCGCTGAACCTCTTATTAATCATTTAACACGTGAAAGCGGATACTACACCTCAGAAACCCTCTTAGCCTCATCCATATTTCATAAAGTCATTATGATGGTTGAACCGGATCATGGTGAGAAAGTGTCTGAGATACCGTGTGTATGTGTGTGTGTGTGTGTGTGTGTGTGTGAATCTGTATAGTGTGTGTGAATGAGAGATCAGATGTGCTAAAACATTAGCCACATTTAAATCCAGACTCAAAACTCATGTGTTACCTGTGCTTTTAGTGAACGAGCAATCTGCTGCATCTCAACTGACTGCACTGTATTTGATATATAATCATTTTCTATCTTTAACCATTTTAGATAGATATTTTAATTATTAAAAAACAATATTCCTTGTTTTTGTTGTTGTGATTTATTTTTTATAATTATTTTACGTGTGTGTGTGAGCTGGGGTCAGATGATGATTGTTGCTCTGTCTGTGATGTAATGGCTCTACAGCCCAGCGGTCAGTGGATCATGTGACTTCAGATTTGAGATGTTTTGTCCATAAATAACCCATTGAAAGCTGAATCCAGCGCTCCGGTGTTGGCTTGTGCTGAATCTCAGCGCTTCATCCGCTGGGATGTTTTCCTTGTTATTCCTAGACTCATTCCCTGCTCCGACACAGGCTGTAATCGTAGCTGCGGTTCTGCTGTAATTTGCCCTGTCTGCTTATTTTCCTGCATCTCTGTGTGACGTGAGCTGCTCATTAAGATCGCTGGGTTCTTCTGAGATGTTTCTGGAGGTGACTGAGAGACGCTGAAGGTCAGACCTCCTGAATCTGGACTTCATTCATGTCTGGACCAATCTTTGCAGGAACACTTTATTTCTGTGTCGTAGTGTGGTTCGATAGATTAGATGAGATTGTATTAGATTAGGAGTAACATTAGACTGTTAGATGTTCATGCGGATCCTCAGACTGCTGGTGAAGGTCGTGGGTTCGAGTCTCTGCTGTACATCTTGAGGTTTGAGATGATCAGTATCCAGCAACATGAGCTTAACATTACCAGCAGGGCGACTGATTCTGCTTTCTGTGCTTCATCTCCAAAGTGTGAGTCTTACAGAATGGTCTTTAGTTTTGAGAAACTGTACAACAGCAGACAGCAGACGAGCTGATGAGACGCAGCTTCTCTCTCTGACAGCAGGCGGCGCTCACGAGCAGCAGTGTTTCCTTGGTTACCGCTGTAAACAGAGACGAGATGTAAACATGCTGTTTAACTCTTTCTGAAGACAGAGATGCTCCGACTCCAGTATGTCATCATTTGTGGTGTGTCACATATTTAAATCAGTTTTCAACCAGCTCGTGGTTCATCTTCACATCTCTAGTCGTTAATAGATTCACTTTTAGAAAATAAAATAAAGTGAAAGTGTTGAGTTCAGTAGTTCATCCCTGTTGTCTAGATTAATTACTAGATTATCTACATTAGATTTGATAAAGTTCACCATTTGATCTGCTGAATAATGAACATCTGGTACTACGGTAAAAGTGTTGTTACTCTGGTGCTGTTGAAGTTCTGGCGTTTTGAACACCAGGTGTGTGTGTGTGTGTGTGTGTGAGAGAGAGAGTGTGAGCTTGTTTGTCCTACATTATAGAGATAATAACAATAAATTTTGACCTTGTAGGGACAATCTTTTGGTCCCCATGAGGACACAAGCTTATAAATCACACAGAATGAAGTGTTTTGAGAAACTCAATAATGCCTGTAGTTTTGCCTGTACAGTTTATACAGTAGAAAAACCATTATCCCTATGGAATGAACCCATAAAACGTGTGTGTGTGTGTGTGTGTGTGTGTGTTTTATAGGCGTGTGTCTCTGTTCTTTCATTTGCAAGCGTGTGATTATGGTTTCCCCAGAATAACCCTGTGTGTGTGAGATATATATTAAGCCTCTATGATTTCCGCCATGTGGAAATGTGGATGGAATAGTGGAATCCAGTAATAACAATGGAATTTACAGCACAACCACTGATCTATGTATATAACTGGATCGCTCATTGCGTTCTAAACTGCCAACAGGTAGTGAAGCCACCGGAAGTGTTCGATCCGGCATCTTACTCATCCCTACCAGCAGAGAGCACCATTGAGTTACATTCAAACCGCTGTCCTAAAATAACTCGATTAGAAGCTGATCAGTCAAACCGGACTCATTTTTATGTTATGTGTAATAAAGTCATGCTTACTTCAGATGGTATCTGCAGTGTTTACGGTCTTTTGGGACAGGATAAGCGATATATTTAAATCGTGTAACGTTAGGTGTGTGTGTCTGCTGCGCGCTGACGACACCGGTAACTGATCAAACACAAAAAATAATTTACTATCTGGGAAATAAAGCTTTGTATTTATTTCTTAAATCCGTACTGTATATAGTCAGTTATTTCTCTGAATAAATTCAGATTTCAGAACGAACACTTTGTAGTTTGTTATATGTGTTGAGGTCGTGTCCGTCTGATGTTATCATGTTCATGATGCTCGCTACTGTAATGAACGTAGCTTTTTAATAAATAGGGGAAATTCCCGACATTTAAAAAATAACAGTTTTTATGCCTAGAGTGTTCGCATTGTAATAATGTACAAAGATACTTCATATTTATAAACGCTGACTTGTTAGGTGATGTTTTCTCATTAAAATCATACAAATTCCTATTAATTCAATGGAAGGTTTTTGCACACTAGGGATTACCAATATGGCGCGCGGCGGCTTCACTCTAATGCTGTGTTCACACCAAACGCGAATAGAGCGTCTGGCGCGAATGATTTCAATGTTAAGTCAATGCAAAGGCGCGTTTACGCGCGTCTGGAGGTCTCGCGGCGCGAATGGGGCGTTAAGCGCGGCGCGGAAGACGCGAATTCGCCTCATTCGCGCGTCTAGTTCGCGCGAATGACGCGAATTGACGCGCGAATAGAGCGCTTCGCGCGAAACGCGCGTTAAGCGCGAATGGTGCTTTTTGTGCATTTAGCGTTTGACGCGAATTCGCGTCTGCCGCCCGAGTTGAAAAATTTGAACTTTGGCGTCAATTCGCGCCGCGTTAACCAATCAGGAGCCTGCTAGGAGTCACTCATTCAACAGTGTGTTCCTTCAGCCTCCAGTTGTGCAGGAATACCCTTCTCCACTCATTCAACAAGGAGGAACGACAGATGTTGTCAGTGAGCAGTCAACCGGAGCTATATGACAAAAGTTCATATTTCTATAGAGACAGGAATAAAAATGACCTATATATATATATATATATAACATATTAATAGATAAATTGAAAATAGGCCAAAGATAAGAAACGTTTCATTTTACCCCAAACGAATTATATTTTATCTTGAACCACTAAAGACACATCAGAGCCAGCGGCAAATGTCAGAAGATCTAGCCGAGGTAAGGCTACTCTCGGCGGATACATGATGACGGAGCTCCCGCTGGTCGCATGGAGCTCATCTCCGAGATCGGCGAAACACATTTTTTAAATAGACGCTGTCATTATAAATAAACCGCATATTTGAGTTTAAAACAACTACATTCTCGCCTGAAATACTTTTAAAACTACATTTCATGACACAATAACAGTAATATTTTGAACATTATCCGAACAAAAATGGCGGTTGAAAATGCTGCGTGAACTCCGCTGGCAGAAGCCCCCCCATGACGCGAATTCGCGTCTGTGGTGAAGTTAATTTCACGCGCGAATGTAGCGAATTACTCGCGCGAATGAAGCGAATGATCTCAAAATGGTCAAGCGGCAAACTAGGCGCGGTAGACGCGAATTTGACGCTCTATTCGCGTTTGGTGTGAACACAGCATAATGCTGTGTTCACACCAAACGCGAATAGAGCGTCTGGCGCGAATGATTTCAATGTTAAGTCAATGCAAAGGCGCGTTTACGCGCGTCTGGAGGTCTCGCGGCGCGAATGGGGCGTTAAGCGCGGCGCGGAAGACGCGAATTCGCCTCATTCGCGCGTCTAGTTCGCGCGAATGACGCGAATTGACGCGCGAATAGAGCGCTTCGCGCGAAACGCGCGTTAAGCGCGAATGGTGCTTTTTGTGCATTTAGCGTTTGACGCGAATTCGCGTCTGCCGCCCGAGTTGAAAAATTTTAACTTTGGCGTCAATTCGCGCCGCGTTAACCAATCAGGAGCCTGCTAGAAGTCACTCATTCAACAGTGTGTTCCTTCAGCCTCCAGTTGTGCAGGAATACCCTTCTCCACTCATTCAACAAGGAGGAACGACAGATGTTGTCAGTGAGCAGTCAACCGGAGCTATATGACAAAAGTTCATATTTCTATAGAGACAGGAATAAAAATGACCTATATATATATATATATATATATATATATATATATAAAACATATTAATAGATAAATTGAAAATAGGCCAAAGATAAGAAACGTTTCATTTTACCCCAAACGAATTATATTTTATCTTGAACCACTAAAGACACATCAGAGCCAGCGGCAAATGTCAGAAGATCTAGCCGAGGTAAGGCTACTCTCGGCGGATACATGATGACGGAGCTCCTGCTGATCGCATGGAGCTCATCTCCGAGATCGGCGAAACACATTTTTTAAATAGACGCTGTCATTATAAATAAACCGCATATTTGAGTTTAAAACAACTACATTCTCGCCTGAAATACTTTTAAAACTACATTTCATGACACAATAACAGTAATATTTTGAACATTATCCGAACAAAAATGGCGGTTGAAAATGCTGCGTGAACTCCGCTGGCAGAAGCCCCCCCATGACGCGAATTCGCGTCTGTGGTGAAGTTAATTTCACGCGCGAATGAAGCGAATTACTCGCGCGAATGAAGCGAATGATCTCAAAATGGTCAAGCGGCAAACTAGGCGCGGTAGACGCGAATTTGACGCTCTATTCGCGTTTGGTGTGAACACAGCATAATGCTGTGTTCACACCAAACGCGAATAGAGCGTCTGGCGCGAATGATTTCAATGTTAAGTCAATGCAAAGGCGCGTTTACGCGCGTCTGGAGGTCTCGCGGCGCGAATGGGGCGTTAAGCGCGGCGCGGAAGACGCGAATTCGCCTCATTCGCGCGTCTAGTTCGCGCGAATGACGCGAATTGACGCGCGAATAGAGCGCTTCGCGCGAAACGCGCGTTAAGCGCGAATGGTGCTTTTTGTGCATTTAGCGTTTGACGCGAATTCGCGTCTGCCGCCCGAGTTGAAAAATTTTAACTTTGGCGTCAATTCGCGCCGCGTTAACCAATCAGGAGCCTGCTAGAAGTCACTCATTCAACAGTGTGTTCCTTCAGCCTCCAGTTGTGCAGGAATACCCTTCTCCACTCATTCAACAAGGAGGAACGACAGATGTTGTCAGTGAGCAGTCAACCGGAGCTATATGACAAAAGTTCATATTTCTATAGAGACAGGAATAAAAATGACCTATATATATATATATATATATATATATAAAACATATTAATAGATAAATTTAATATAGGCCAAAGATAAGAAACGTTTCATTTTACCCCAAACGAATTATATTTTATCTTGAACCACTAAAGACACATCAGAGCCAGCGGCAAATGTCAGAAGATCTAGCCGAGGTAAGGCTACTCTCGGCGGATACATGATGACGGAGCTCCCGCTGATCGCATGGAGCTCATCTCCGAGATCGGCGAAACACATTTTTTAAATAGACGCTGTCATTATAAATAAACCGCATATTTGAGTTTAAAACAACTACATTCTCGCCTGAAATACTTTTAAAACTACATTTCATGACACAATAACAGTAATATTTTGAACATTATCCGAACAAAAATGGCGGTTGAAAATGCTGCGTGAACTCCGCTGGCAGAAGCCCCCCCATGACGCGAATTCGCGTCTGTGGTGAAGTTAATTTCACGCGCGAATGTAGCGAATTACTCGCGCGAATGAAGCGAATGATCTCAAAATGGTCAAGCGGCAAACTAGGCGCGGTAGACGCGAATTTGACGCTCTATTCGCGTTTGGTGTGAACACAGCATAATGACGTCATGAGCAATCCAGCTCTATATTATAGATCAGTGAGCACAACACAGAGTGTAATGGAATCTGGCAAAATTGGTATAGCAATAAAATCTGGTGATCTGGTCTAGTGCAGCGGTTCTTAAACCAGTCCTGATGACCCCAGCTCTACACATCTCACACACTCTCTGCTAACACACCGGATTCAGATCATCAGCGTCAGAAGTGAGCTCACTGACAAGTGTGACATCATACTCCTCTGTAAATAAATACATTTTACATTCACGTCTGGCTCACTTCAGTGCACTTTGGATGGAACATATGCGTTCGCTGTGAACTTGAATCATGGTGCAATATCCTGTGACGTCGAATAGAGCAAACGTCTGAAGACATAAGAGAAACAGAAAATATGCAGAGCAGGGGTGGACTAGTGTTGTATGCTTGTATTAAAGCACAAAAATACTTCTGTTGAGATATAAAGTCAGAAATATGGTGTGTGTGTGTGTGAGCTCACACACTGTGCTCGTCTCTGTCTCGGTGTATGAACACATGAACTTCATCTCCAGAGCTGATCTGATAGACATCTCAGTCTTTAATTTGATAAAACTATGGTTAAATACACACAGAAACTACAGAAATTACATCTGAACAGGGATTCACACAGAAAACAGCTGTTTTACATTAGAATAATATTTCATTGTTTTTACTATTTTTAATCAACAAATGCAGACTTGGAGAGCAAAAAATACTTCTTTCAAAAACAATAAAATGTACTTGAGTGAGTCAAGTAAAGGTGGTGTTCTCTATGGTGTTAAACTGCTGCTGACGGTGTGTGTGTGTGTGTGTGTGTGTGTGTTTCAGGGGTCCGTTCAGTGTGGTGCGAAGATGCATCAACAGAGACACTGGACAACAGTTCGCTGTGAAGATTGTAGATGTGGCCAGCTTCACCTCCAGCCCGGGACTCAGTACGGAGGGTAAGACACACACACACACACACACACACACACACACACACACACACTCGCTCTGTATCACACACACACACACACACACTCGCTCTGTATCTCACACACACACACACACTCGCTCTGTATCACACACACACACACACACTCGCTCTCTCTATATCACACACACACACACACACACACACACACTCGCTCTCTCTATATCACACACACACACACACACACACACACACACTCGCTCTGTATCACACACACACACACACACACACACACACTCGCTCTGTATCACACACACACACACACACACACTCGCTCTGTATCTCACACACACACACACACACACACTCACTCTGTATCTCACACACACACACACACACACACACACACACACACTCGCTCTGTATCTCACACACACACACACACACACACACACTCGCTCTGTATCACACACACACACTCGCTCTGTATCTCACACACACACACACACACACACACACTCGCTCTGTATCTCACACACACACACTCGCTCTGTATCTCACACACACACACACACACACACACTCGCTCTGTATCACACACACACACACACACACACACACACACTCGCTCTGTATCTCACACACACACACACACTCTCTCGATCTGCTGTAACTGGAGGCTGATGGATCAGGGTTCAGCAGGGCGTGACTGACGGCCGTCTGGTTTGGGGGGGGGTCTGTGGAGTGTCTTTGGATTTCTACGGCCTGGTCATGGATCCCCGAGTCCTGCCAAAAGGATTGTGGGTGATGTGTGTGTGATCTGGTTGTGTGTTGTGTTGCTTCCCGCTGGGCTGCTGGAGCTCCGGGCTTTGGCTTTAATCGTGAGCCATCTGTGAGCGAACACACACACATTCACACACACAGACACACACACACACACACACACACACACACAGACACACGCCCAGACGAGGACCAGTGTTTCACCTCTGAGAATATTAGTAAAATACAAACAAACGGCCTCTTCCTGTGCTGAAGCCTTGAGTCACAGCGACTACAGGAATGAACATGATGGTGCATCTCTCCATGAGGACTGAAGGACTGAAGTGTGTAACATCAAATAAAGATCAAATCAGCATCTGTTTGTTTTCTACATCCATATCAACAGCTACCTTTCCTTGAAAGTATTTAGCTGTTATGTTTCTGCAGATCTGTCTTTGAGAAAATGTGGAGACTGGGACGAGCGCTCCATTAAAGCATATAGTGTGCACCCTCGGTCACATGACACAGCCATCCTCCAATCTGATTGGCTGACGACTGATATAAGTATATAATGTATTCAGACAAACCAATGCACAGCCATTCAGCCTGATAATATTTTTGCTTTTTGAACAAAAACTGGACAAAATAACTAGTAATGTTGAGTGTAAGCTACTCTTGAGCTTCATCACACTCACAGTCACTGTTGTTCTGAACGACTGCTTTATGAAGTTCACTGTGATCTGAAGCTCCTCTGTGCAGACTGAAGACACACTGTGTGTGTGTGTGTGTGTGTGTGTGTGTGTGTGTGAGTGTGTGAGAGAGACGCTCCATGGCTCCCTCTGCTGGCGGCTCGTGTGCTCTCAGTGACGTCAGGCTCGTGGTCTCACATGTTCCTCTGTGCATCAGTGTTCATCTGGTCATGTGACGTGTCATTAACGTGTCTGATCTTCCTCTTCAGTGAAGCAGTGAATCTGTTCCTGATCGTCTGTCTGTTCCCCATCAGATCTGAAGCGGGAGGCGAGTATCTGTCACATGCTCAAACATCCTCACATCGTGGAGCTGCTGGAGACCTACAGCTCGGACGGGATGCTCTACATGGTCTTTGAGTTGTAAGTGTGTGAGAGATCTCACAAACACAACATGAGCCAGATAGTTAATATCACACTGATGCTATTCAGGGAAAGTCTAATTGAACGGAAAATCATGTGCTCAAATAATCATGAGCAATCAGGTGGATAAAATCTTTTATTTAATTTGAGGATTTTCTTTTTTTCTTCTGAAACTTGATTTGACTTCAATCAAAAGATCATATCAGATTTAATGAATCAATCTGATATCAGTGTTTAGGGTACCAGGACTCAAAATAATCAAATTCACCTTAGAAAACACAATTCAGACTGCATTCTAGTTTAATGAGACATTCGAAGCAGTTGAATTATATATCAGTATATTCTATCTATCTATCTATCTATCTATCTATCTATCTATCCATCTATCTATCTATCTATCCATCTATCTATCTATCTGTCTATCTATCTATCTATCTATCTATCTATCTATATATCTATCTATCTATATATATATCTATCTATCTCTATATATCTACACACACACACACACTGTTGTTCAGAAGTTAGTGGTTAGTAAGAGGTGTAATGTTTTTGAAGAGGTCTCTTCTTCTAATCTTGCTAAATATTATTACAATATAAAATAATGGTTTCTATTTTAATATCTTTTAAAATTAAATTTATTTTTGTGATGAACAGCTGAATTTCCATCATCATTCCTCCAGTATAAAGTGTCACATGATCTTCAGAAATCATTCAGTATAATGATTATCAATTATCAATCAACTATTATCAATTTTTTTTTCGAATTCTTTGATGAATAAAAAGTTCAAAAGAACAGCATTGTTCAAAATATAACTCTTTTCTAACAATATAAATCTTTCGTATCACATCTCAACAACTGAACACATCGTTGCTAAATAGGTTTTAATTTCTTTCAGAAAAAGAAAGAATAAAAATATACTGACCCCAACCTTCTGAACTGTAGTGGATATTGTTAGAGAAGATTTATATTTTAAATAAATGCTCTTCTTTTGATTTTTTCATTCATCAAAGAATCCCCACAAAAATGTATAGGTTACAATAAATATTAGTTTCCAGCACTGATCATAAATCATCATATTATTCATGATTTCTGAAGATCATGTGACACTGAAGACTGGAGGAATGATGCTGAAAATACAGCGGAGCATCACAGAAATACATTACACTTTAATGTTTATTAAAACAGAAAAACGTTATTTTACATCATAATAATATTAAATTTTTTATCAAATAAATGCAGCCTGATGAGCAGCAGAAGCTCCTGTAAAATTGCTCTGATCCCAAACGTTTGACCTGAAGTGTGTGTGTATAGCGTGTCTAACAGTGGTGTGTGTGTGTGTGTGTGTGTGTGTGTGTGTGTGTGTGTGTGCAGCATGGATGGAGCCGATCTGTGCTTCGAGATCGTGAAGAGGGCTGATGCTGGCTTTGTCTACAGCGAGGCGGTGGCCAGGTGAGAATCATTTCCTGTTCACCTCACACTCGGTCAGTGCTTCCACCGGTCAAGGTTTAGCTCGATCTGTGTGTTGTGTGTGTTCTCAGTCACTACATGAGACAGATACTGGAAGCCCTGCGCTACTGCCACGATAACAACGTGATCCACAGAGACGTGAAGGTGAGACTCTCACACGTTCATCATGTGACTGTGGCTCTCCAGAACACGTACAGCGTGTGTGTCGTCTGGGGTCTTTGTAAAGGCTTTCATTGCACACATGAGCTTCAAAGCAACTGTTTTCCACTCTTTGGGCTGCATTTGTGTTTTTGTACTTGTGGTTGTACTTTCCTTTCCTGCCACAGCACGTTACACTACATTCGTGCTCTTTACTCTACATTACTGCTCTTACTGATCTCTACAGTAGTTTAGAAAGCTTCACTGATTATAAAGCCAGAGCTTAAACCTGCGTTAGACTGAAGTCAGTCGTAATGTTCTTGCTCTCTTTCTCTGTATAATTGATTCACTGTTTGAATAACTGTGGAAGGTACAGGTAATACACAAATTAATTCATTACCTCAGCTGTGAACATCCTCCTTCATAGCTTCATCAAGCTTCATCATGTTGTGCCTTTAAGTCAGAAACTCACTTCAAACACTGCGAATAAAGCTTTTTTTATTCCCCTGTTAAGTAAACTCTTAAAAAGGACATTTACTTTCATTCAAGGTGTACATGTGATGAGTTCAGGGTTAGTCTACAGTCTGAGCTTGTGTCCAGTGGCCTCAATCGACTGAGGTTCTCTGGTCAGAAAGTGTTAGAACCGCTGACACTCTCTGCACCGTCTGTGGTTAAAGTGGGAGTATTGTTAGATTGGTGCTTCAGCTGACGTTCATGTGTTTAGAGATGAACATACTGTGTGAGATCAGTGGTTAACAGGATGAATCAGACCAGGTCCTGTGTATCTCGGGGTGCAGTGACCCTTCTCCTCCAGCGGGAGGCGTCCCGTGTTCTTCATGTGTGCGTCTGCTGCTTGATCTGGAGAAGAGTCCGAGGGTTCCAGGTCTGGAAAAGTATGGGAAAATATTTGCATTTCCAGACTTTTGCCCCTGTTTAGTTTTATATGATAGAAAATTAAGAATTGAATGAAAATAAATGTATCGTACAAGAAGTGTGTTTTCATGGCAGCTGTTTAGTGATTCTTGAATGAATTCAAGGTGCGCTTTGATCATTATGCAAAAATGCAGGTTATAAGCGTTTTGGGTTTCTTCTCACTATTCTCTTAGCACCATATCACAGAGCTTCTAAAAACATCTTTGCAAATATAAAAAACATACAGACTTTGGTGTGTGTACGAGAAACCATTAGACTTAGCATATAGGACAAACAGTGAGCCACGTATTGTGCCTTGAACACTTTTTTACATCACCAGTCTTTTTTATAAACCTTGAACTGGGCTTATAGTCCAGTGCTCACAGCCGTATTGTGCCTTGAGCTGGTTTCATGTCTTTGTTTCTCTGTCGCTGCAGAGAATGTGTTCGGTTGGTACTGCACTAGGAAAAGAAAATATTAATGTGCGTCCATGCTCCTTCTCTTCATAGTAAGATGGCTATAGGTTATAGTCTATAAAACTAGAAATTGTAATGTGTAAGCACACAAAAAACCTGGGGCATGTCAGTAGTTTCTTGAAGGCACAAAAAGGTTTCTTGGGTGTGTTTTTTTTCCTTTTTTTTCCTTCCTAGGGTCTCTGTATGTTGTTACTATAAACCCCTGAGAAGAAATGAAGTCTGTACTATATACCAAATATAAATCTGGAAACATTAAACATGGTCTGAAAATCTCCGGAGAGGTTTGGAAAGTTGAGTTGAGTGATGGAAAACGTGTAGGAACCGTGCTGTGGGTCAGAGGTGAACTCTGTGATGTCACGATCAGTTCGTCAGCGGCGTGATCTGATGACAGGACTCTGGGTCGTCGGGTTTAGAGCGGAGGTTCGGTGTGATGAGTCCCAAGCTTCCTCTGGACGTGGTCAGCACCGCAGCGGTGGAGGCGTGGGACACAGACGTCCTCCTGAACTCTGTGGTGGAGCTGTTGGTCACTGCGGGCTCCTGCTGCCAGCTCAGGAACTGGGACAAGGCCTGAATGGTGGCTTTGCGCACCGAGCCCGAGAGCATGAAGTACATGACGGGGTCCAGGCAGCTGTTGAGGGCCGAGAACAGAAGCATGACCTCGTTGGTGAGATCCATGATCCGCTGCGTCTCACAGCTGACGTCACGGAGCTGAGACGAAACATAGAAGCCCCTGAAGGAGTGATACGGCACGAAGCAGATGGTGAAGAGGAGCAGCACCACGAAGGACTTCTTAGCGGTGCGAGCGTAGCGTGTGGCGTTGGGCAGGTCCGGTTTGTCCCGTGAGGCGTGCAGCAGTCTGCGTGCGATCCGTCCGTATGACACCAACAGCACCACGAACACCAGCCAGAACACCGCCACCAGGAACAGATTGAAGTAGGCTTTGCCTCTAGCGTGCTTTCTCTGCTTGTACTGGAAACACTTCCCCGTCTCCTCGTTTCTCTCCACCAGCGCGATCATAGGCACCACCATCACCAGAGAGCCGCTCCACAGCAGAACACAGGTCACCAGACTCCAGCGACTGCCCCGGAGCCAGCGCTGACCACAGCCCCTCTGAGAGCCCTTCACACCGATGATCTTCAGATAGCGGTCCAGACTGATCAGACCCATCAGGGTGATGCTGACGTACATGTTCATGTAGAACAGGTTACCCACCGCCTTACACATGTGCGGCCCCAGAGACCACACGTTCCCCTGAGCGTGGTACAGCACACGGAAGGGAAGACACGCCAGCAGCACCAGGTCCGCCAGCGTCATGTTGATCAGGAACACACGCACAGAGTTTCTGCGCGAGTGCAGGAAGAGGAAGACCCACAGCGCCAGCAGGTTTCCTGCCAGACCGAACAGAAAGATGAGCGAGTAGAGCACGGCCAGCGGGAGGCGCAGGGTCTCCTCCTCCACAGGACACGAGCGGTTGGTGGAGCTGTGGTTGAAGTGCTCAGTCGGCCAGACGGTGCTCATTGTGTTTGGGAGGATGTTTGTGTGTAGATCTTCTTGTTAGGGATCAGGGTGAAGTTCACTGAGGCTTCAGTTCTGGGGAGAGAAACAGAGACAGATATGTTTCACTTCTGACATTTCCTGATCATTTACACACCCCATGTCATCCTACATGTTCATGTCTTTTAAGTCTCAAAGAAACTGAGTTTTTGAGGAACACATTCCAGGATTTTCCTCCATACAGTGCTCTTCAGTGGTGCTCAGTGATTTAAACACGACCCCAGCCGAGGAAGAAGGGTCTTATCTCGTGAACCATCAGTTCCTGAAAATAAATTAATGTTTAAACACTTTTAACCACAGATGCTGGGCTTGTGGTTGCTGATGATGGAATAGTCAGGCGTGACTTAAGCAGAAGCACAACGATGAACAACAATAAAACAACGATGTCAGATGATTTTAAAGTTGGATGAGAAAATGAGATGAAGTACAGAGATGAGGAACTAACCGTGTGTGACCTTTCTAGCGTCAGCTAATGCTAGCCAAGCATTTGTGGTTAAAAGTGTTTAATTATGAATTTATTTTCAGCTGCACTGAAACTGCATTCAGACGTTTAAATCACTGAGCACCACTGAAGAGCACTGTATGGAGGAAAATCCTGGAATGTGTTCCTCATACTCAGTTTCTTTGAGACTTGAAAGACATGAACCTGTAGGATGACATGGAGTGAGTAAATGATCAGGATGTTTTTATTCTGGAACTTATCCTTTAAGGCTGGAATACACTACACGACTTCTAAAATCTGAACAGACACTATGCATCACACACGTACTGAGTTTGTAAACCGTGACAGATGAAAACTGTCCGTCATACACTACATGATCTTCTGTGGAGTCTATCAACTCAAATCTGCAGAATGGCTTTGAGTTTGGTCCACTTCTCCAGACGGGGCAGAGATGGTGCAGTGTATTCCAGGCTTTAATTTACTGTACTGAACAACAAGGGAAAATTCTGTCTCGGCCAATGAAAATGAAACGAGAGAATGCTCCATAAATCACGGTCAGGCGAGCGGCCCACAAACACACAGCCTCGTCTCGATTCAACTTTCCATTCCTTCTTCCCAGATCATTTCAGCTTTATTACATTATTTGAGGAAAGCTGGAATTGCTCTGTTCTGGAAGAGCGTGTGTTGAACGGGAGACAAATAAAACAGATGGATTGGCTCCTGCATCTTTGGTGAATGTGATCTGTGCTGCTCTTATAACCTCATAACCTCAGTCATAATGATATTTCATACATAGACCGTGTACTCTGCACAGTGCATATACATACGTGTATTTTGCACAGTGAAACTAAAGTTCCCCTCAGATGTAGAGCTGGAGGATGACGCTCATCACTGTGTGTGCATTAGCAGGAACACGATTCACTAACCAGCACTTTTACTGTCACTTCTGCTCTAGTGTTGAACCATTTCTGCTGTTCATGAGCTAACTTTTGCTTTTCCCATAAAACACTTCTGCTTATATTATTGCTATTCGTATGTTGTGCGTTCAAGTTGTGCAATGTATTTGAAATGCAGTGGATTTCATTTGAATAATTATTTGATTTTTGGGCTATAAATAGTAAAAAAAAAAAAAAAAAAAATCATAATTCTACATCTCTAAATACTGCTGACATTTCAGAAATTATTTCACAAGTACGTTCATGAGGACCTTCATCAATGCATGTTAAAATAACTTTTATTAAATACATTTAGCATTCTTTTATCTTTTAAACCTGTTTCTTTAAATGTGATCCTCTGCCCATTGTAGAGGCGTGACCTTTATATTTTCTGACACTAGTATGAAGTGTATTCATACACGCTTTTCTGTTTTCAGATATTTTCAGATAGGTGTAATGGTTTTTATACTGTACAGACCATATTTTCTATCACCCTACACCAACCCTACACCTAACCCTAACCCTCACAGGAAACTTTCTGCATTTTTTGATTTTCAAGAAACTTCATTCTGTGTAATTTATTAGCTTGTTTACCCGTGGGGACCTCAATTTAGGTCCCCACCGTGACACGAGTCCCCATGAGTCTGTGTGTATTCAGGTTTAAGTCCCCACCAGAATAGAAAAACAAGTACACTCTCACACACACACACACACACACACACACACACTTTGATCGAGACATAGATGCATGAATTCTACTCACAGTCTGGATGTTAAATCCCTCAGTTTCACAAAGCATTGCAGCTGCACATTTATCCATTTAGACTGAACACAAAGGTTTTGGTCTTTCTGACAGATCCTGTTTCATTCCTCCTCGAGCATCGGATGCGTTTCTGCTTCCCTTCTAAACTCTCAGAAGCGTCTGTTCTAGAGTCGCTGCATCTCTCTCTCTCTCCCTTCCTCCCTCTCTCTCTCTCTCTCTCTCTCTCTCTCTCACACACACACACACACACACACACAGATGTCAATCTGCTGACAGTTGTCTCAGCTCCACACGAGTGGGCTTTCCTTCACTTTTAAATCGCTTGTTAAAAGCAGCGTCTACATTTTACTTTCACCTTCAAATAGTGCTAATTCAGAGTAAAGCAATTATTCATATTTAAGTCATTAGAATTTTTCCTCTTTTCCTTCTCTTTTTAACAGCTTAAAAGCACTGAGCGCATGTTACTTTCACTTTTGAATGAGCATCAATTCGGTGTCAATTGCTTGAATGCAACAACTAAATATAACGTCAGACTCACTTTAGCCTGTTCATAAAACATAGAACTTTTATTAACAAAACAAATAAAATACACCATGCTATAGGGCAGCTAGGCCTAATATAAAATAACAAATAACTTACATTTAAATAGGTATACAAAACTAGAAATAGGCTAAGTGTCCATGGTCTCGTCTGTCTCTCCTCACTCTTCTGTTCATTCTTCTGGTCTCTAGTCACTCTTCTGGTCACTCTTCTGGTCACTCTTCTGTTCACTCTTCTGTCTCTGGTCACTCTTCTGGTCAGTGTTCTGGACTCTCCTCACTGGAGACATTAGACCTGATCTGTGCATTGAGCAGCTGCCTTCAGTTTAATAGTAGTGTCTGTTCTTTTACTGAACTAAATGATATTTATTGCTATAAAAACTCAACTGGTGTTACAGCTTCACACCGTCAGCTCCGTCTCGTCTATCACAGCAGGCCTGCTAAGTAACGAGATAAAAAGATTACTAGCCGTGCTCTTCATGTATTACATGTGCTGTTCCACACGGGTCTAGCAGTGCTGGACGTTCACTTGGGTGTGGTTTGTGTTGAACCGCCGTGTTTACTTGATTCCTGTGTGTCCTCTTCTGATCTCATTCTCACACAGTCACATGTAGTGAGAGGCTGATACAAGAACACATGTAGCTTTATGTAGGACACACATTCAGTGGTTTCATGTGTGTGTGTGTGTGTGTGTGTGTGTGTGTGTGTTCAGCCTCACTGTGTCCTGCTGGCCTCTAAGGAGAACTCTGCTCCGGTCAAACTGGGCGGCTTCGGTGTGGCCATACAGCTGGGCGAGTCAGGGCTGGTGGCTGGAGGTACGTGTGTGTGTTCACATCAGATCATGTTTACAGGAAGTGCAGCTCATGACTTGTATCTGAAGCCTCGGCCTCTTTGTGTCTCTGTGTGTGTGTGTCTCTCTCTGTGTGTGTGTGTGTTTCTGTGTCTCTTTCTGTGTGTGTGTGTGTGTGTGTGTGTGTAGGTCGGGTAGGGACCCCTCACTTCATGGCTCCTGAGGTGGTCAAGCGAGAGCCGTACGGGAAGCCGGTGGACGTTTGGGGTTGCGGGGTCATTCTCTTCATCCTGTTGAGCGGCTGTTTGCCTTTCTACGGCACCAAGGAGCGTCTGTTTGAAGCCATCGTGAAAGGAAAGTACAAGGTACTGTGTGATCGAGAGAAGCACGTCACTCGTTCAGACACTGAGCACACGTCAGGTGCAGCACTTTCATGACAAACCTTCCTCCTGTGTTTGAGAAACCTGCTCCGAATCACAGATGTGCTGCCCATGATTCCTAACAGTAATTCTAAGATAACCAGTGACCAAACACAGCATTGAATATATCAATCCAAGATTCAAGAGCTTTATTGTCATATGTACCTCAGTACAGTGTTATTCTCGTGAATGACCGGGTATAATGGGAACAAATATAACTTACACAGGCAATACGAGGTATGTCGAAATATATACAGTAAAGTAAGTAAAAATATAAATAATAATAGCTTAAAAAAAGAAAGTGATGAAAGAAAGAAAAGGAAAAGAGAACCTGTATGCTAATTAGAGGAAAGAAAAAACCTGTCAATAGAGAACTCTTCACAGAATAAATGTTAAGTGAAGTATCAGTAAAGTGACAAACTGAAGTGTGAAGTGATGAAGTGTCCGTGTAAACACTAGTGTTTAAATCCTCTGTCAGATGGGATTCATTCATTTATTTATCTGTTTATTTTGCCATACGTCTAGACATTTTGTCACACCTTACTTGTTTTTTATTATTTTACCTTCACGCTTTATTATGTCTGTTCTAGAGACATGTCACAACTTTTTAATAAAGCTCTTATTGCTTTTCTTTTGGAAATATGTTTCAAATTCATACTGAATGAACATCTAAGGTTTGAGAGAATAGATCCATAAGATACATTTACTTGAGAAGCAAGATGACAGAGATATTAAGAGATTCATTCTTGTTTATATCATTTTAGCATCTAGTAAGCACATGTGTTAATTAATATCACTCACATGTATAATTAGACTGTAACAAGAACAGCTTCATATAAAGTGTAACAGAATAGAAAACAAGACAATACTACAAGCAAGACAAAGTTTATTAGTAAATACACAATGGTAATTCAAAGTGCTTTACATACAAAATAATAATTTTCAATAATCAAGTAAGAAAATGTTTTTTCTCTAGTGTGTTTTCTAAAGATTCTTCAATCATGATAGTTTTACTGAATCCAAGATGAAAAGTCTTGTTTTTCAGAGAGATTATGAGTTTGATTAAAACAATGAAAAATATCTGCCAATCTGCTTCGATATGTAAAGTTTATTCCCTGACCCCAGTGTCAGATGTTTCTTCATTTTCACTGAAAGACTTCTTCTCTTCTATCACTGTGCATCTCTAGTAAATGAATCTTGTGTTAGTAGTGTTTAACAGTGGAAATCCTAGTGGTCAGCACAGCTGTGTATCAGTCGTGTGTGTGTGTGTGTGTGTGTCAGATGAACCCTCGTCAGTGGAGTCAGATCTCGGAGAGCGCTAAAGACCTGGTGCGACGCATGCTGATGCTGGACCCGGCCGAGAGAATCACCGTCTACGAGTCGCTCAATCATCCCTGGCTCAAGGTCTGACTTCCCTCCTCATGCTATTGTCTTAATTTCACTTAAAAGCACTTCCTGTTTGTGTCATTCGAGCCTGGTGTCAGGTTGAGTTTGTCTCATGTGTGTGTGTCGTACAGGAGAGAGATCGCTACTCGTATAAGATCCACCTGCCCGAGACGGTGGAGCAGCTGAGGAAGTTCAACGCTCGGAGGAAACTGAAGGTATTTCCTGTAATCCTGCAGTAATTCCTCATGTCACCCAACACCAGACCACACGAGCCCAGCGTTTGACCGCATACAAGACTATCTGAAGTGGCCATCTTTAAACTTATCTTGCTAGACTTTAACTCCTGTGAGAAACTTGATTCTTTTGGTTGGTGCTTTTGAGAACGATTTTAATCAAATAAATCCTAATCTTGTTTTTAGTTATTTGGAAAAAGTTCAACTTATTTAGTTTTAATTTTGAATTACTAAACCTGGGTCTAAGAAAAGGACAAAAGATTTTGACAAAAAGTCACAATTATAAAAAGATCATGTTCCATAAAGATATTTAGTAAATCTCCTACTGTAAATATATTATAACTTCATGTTTGATTAGTAATATTCATCACTAAGAACTTCATTTGAACAACTTTAAAGATGATTTTCTCAATATTTCGATTTTTTTGCTCCCTCAGATTCCAGATTTTCAGATAGTTGTATCTCAGACAGATATTGTCCTCCGAACAAACCACACATCAATGAGAGATGATTTATTCAGCTTCAGGTGATGTTTACATCTCAATTAAAAAATAAAGTGGAACCCTTTGACTGGGTTTGTGGTCCATGGTCACAAATATGATTTAGTAAACAAAAATAAAATAGATTTAGTTGACCGAAAACAAACAGGTTTAGTTCGATTAATAAAACATTAAGCGTAAATGCTCTTTGAGAAAACATCTATTACCCTGATCTGAAAGATATTAAGGTTTGAGTGTGCAACACAGACACAGATTAAACTGCTGAGACTTTATTTATCTTAAACTAAAATCAAACCACTTATAGATCAAAAAACAGGGTCTAATTTTCTATATTTCAAGACCAGTGGTTATATATACATTCTTTATAAGAACTGACCACATGCTTCATTCTTTCAAGCAGACATATTTATTCATAGAAATGAAAGATTAATCCTTATTTCAGCTATTAAAGTGATTAAGAGCTGAGGGGGGTTCTCTCTTTATTTGGTTGTTTGATATGAACAGCAGCAGGTTTATTAGGCTGCTGTCACTTTAAGACTGAATACACCGATCTAATAAACTGAGACACGTCTGATATGATTTTAAAATCAGAAGTGACTGGTGGGAATTGACTGATGAGAAGGTTTGGGAGTTAAACAGCAGTTTTAGGTTAGTGCGAGTAAAGTTCTGTCTGACAGAGAGCTGCTGGCCACATGAAAGCAGGGGATGTTTTCTTCTAGAACATCAGAGAAGCAGTCAGGTGTGTGACGGTTGGAGCGTGTAGTGAGGCGAGAGGAGCTTTGATGGGGTGTGTGATGTGTTGATGATCTAATATGATTGAGATCCTCTGGAGTGCAAATGTCAAACGTCTGTGGTTCATCAGGATGAGTTCATCAAAATGCCCAGTTTGAATCTGACGCTGTAATGAATGAGTGTGTGTGTGTGTGTGTGTGTGTGTGTGATTCACAGGGTGCCGTCCTCGCTGCCGTCTCCAGTCACAAGTTCAACTCGTTCTACGGAGACCCTCCTGAAGACCTCCACGACTTCTCAGAGGACCCCACGTCTTCAGGTGCGTCCCCCGTCCAGTCATCTCTGGAGCTCAGCTGGATATCAGTCACTCTGAGAGTCTGGTGAAGTCTGAAGAGACCTCCGCTCTCGTCTCAAACAGATCAAATTTAAGGTCATTATAAATAAGGCCTTCTCATTGGACTCAAACTCAGTTCAGGAGGGAAGCACCCTAATCAAACACACACCTGATCAGCCGATCAAGCTCTGCCCACTTCCTTATAGTCTTACATTTCCTGTTTTAGGAGCGTTACATTTGGGGACAGAAAGAGAGAGTATACACAATAGAAATAAATACAGAATAGATGTGCGATTTATTAAACTTTAAAAGGTTATGATTTAGTGAAGTGAATGTGAACGCAGTCAGTGAATGTTACACATTTATGCCTAAAGTTAGTGTATGATGCTCCGCTGATGAACTGAGATGTTTATATTATAATATCTTCTCCATGTCTGCAAGATGCATGCTTTATGTCTCCCAGCAGAAGTAGTGAAGCGCAGACATTTCAGAGAGTCACAGATTTGTTTTCCTGGCCTTTTACTGATATTTTGGTCACAGTATCTTTCATTTAAATCAGCGTAATCTCCTGTATTTTCTCTCTGAACCGCTGCATCACAGGAAAGAAAGACTAAGAACATTAACACATTCAATATAGAGATTTTTTATTGTATTACCACATAATATTTTAAGTGCATTATAGAATCAGCAAAATCCACTCATATGTGTGACTCAGTCATAAGGATTATTTTTTGTCAAATTGAGGTTAGTGCATCATCTGAAGCTGAATAAATGATCTCTCCAGTGATGTGTGGTTTGTTCGGAGGACAATATTTGTCTGAGACACAACTATTTGTAAATCTGGAATCTGAGGGAGCAAAAAAATCTAACACATAGAAAAACAGAAATCAGTATCAGTAAATGTGTGAATACTGAATAAAACATGTATTGGGTGTCTCTAGAGATGCCTGGTTTATTCGACACTGTTGGATTTGTTTTATAAGGGCATTCAGTATTATTTTGTGCAACTCATCAAAAAGGTCTTCCATTTGATTTTAAAAACGGAAACGCATCTGCTGCGTAACTTTCACTGCAGTGTTTTCAGAGGGGTAGGAAGTAGTGGTGCCGCTCTCCTCTGTTCCTCCAGATGTGTCTTCTGCTTCTGCTAATGTGAAGATTATTTTGCGGCCTCATCACAGGTCAGATGGAGAGGAAGTCTCTGGTCTTGTATTGAGAAACAGCTGCCACTTCTCTGTCACAGAATTAAACTCACTTCCTGTAAGCGTGCGGTGTCTTTGTCCTCTGCAGCAGTCGGAGAACAGCCAAACCACGCTGACACCGCTGTGTACACATTCACAAGCATCAGACTCATGTCACCATTTCAGTAAATACTGACATATATTGATAAATTAATATCTGCTGACTCTGAAACTCTGCTCATGAAGCAAAACAAAGTCAAGTTCCTCCCTCAGAGATCAGACATACTGTATTATTAATCGTTATATATTAAATAAGTGGCAGGAAGAGTGGGAAACATATACAAATAATAAATGACATTAAATAGATCTGGACATTTCAAACAGATTTGTAATCTCTATTAAAACTAGATATGATCAAGTGGTATCTTCCTGATGTTGCATAATTCGTACAAGACTGAGTTTTTTTTCTTCAAGTTGAAGACCGTACTCAGTCCTCTTCTGTCAGACGTATTTTATTAGACTGTCATGTAAAAATGATTATGTTTGTTTGTTTGCTGGTTTTTATTGTATTTGTAAATAGTTTTTGCCTTGAAAGTAGCATTAGATGCTGAGATGGTATTAAATAAAACACACTACTGCTGCCCATGAGAAGTTGTTCAGAATTACACTGAGTGAAGCTCAAGGCATTGTTCCACACTTTAAAAACCTTTAGGATGCTTCACTGTAACACTGCACTACATGTTTGATTCAGATTCTGTTGTTATGACTGTTGATTCAGTTTTGTGTAGAAATGTCTGGTCAGATGTGTTTAGATAGGGTGGAGGCTCATGTGCAGCGCACTGCATTGTGGGATACAGTGTGCTCTGTCGAGTGTAGTGTCTTCTGGGTCTGTGTGTGTGTCTCTTGCAGTAATCTCACTGTGCTGTTGTTGTTTCTAATGCTGCCTGTACTTTAGGATTGCTTGCTGCAGAAAGTAGGTATCCCCCCCGAGCCTTTGCTTGCCATCCACACAGCATCCTCATCTTCATCTTCATCGTCTGTTGTCTTGCATGTTCCTCCATCACTGAAGCACACCATCAAACACGACTCAAACGATCAGAAAGCACGCTTCCTCTCATTTGTGTGTGTGTGATGATCTGTGATGCTCGTCTCCACGTGTTCAGATCCAGGAGCTCCTCTGATGCATCTGATTCTGTATTCATGCATGTGCACAGATTTTGGGCAGTGAGCTGATGTGTGTGTGTGTGTGTGTGTGTGTGTGTGTTTAGGGGCCGTATCTCAGGTTCTGGACAGTCTGGAGGAGATCCACGCACTCACTGACTGCAGTGAGAAAGATCTGGACTTCCTGCACAGCGTCTTCCAGGACCAACATCTGCACACACTGCTGGATGTGAGGAACACACACACACACACACACATACACACACACAGATGGTCAAATCACTCTCTTGATAATAATGGTTTTTCTACTGTACAAACTGTATTTTCTATCCTCTTCCCCTAAACCCACCCCTCACACAAAACTACAGGCGTTATTGAGTTTTCAAAAACTGTTTAGAAAATATATATATATATATATATATATATATATATATATATATATATATATATATATATATATATATATATATATATATATATATATATATATATATATATATATATATTTAGAATTTAGCCTTTTGGTTTATGGGTGACAAAGGAAGTGTAAATCTCATAAACCATATAAACCTGCACACACACACACACACACACATACAGTATTTATACTGTACACACTGTATATTCTGTTGGCCTACACCTAACCCTACCTCTTACAGAATACTTTCTGCATGTCTACTGTTGTCATTTAAAAAAAAAAAATTAGCAGTTTTACAAATAAGGACATCCCCAAAGGGAGGTTTTGGGGATTTTGTCAGGTGTAGCTCACTTTTGGGTAATTTGTTCCCAAAATGTGGTAAAGTAGGTACACACACACACACACACACACACACACCCACAGAGTGTTGTGTCATCAGGGTTTGCTTTCATTCTTCAAATCACTGAAGGACTGAGACACAGACGGACGTTTGGTTTGTTCCTCTGTAGATCTGTTTCTGCTGCAGATTTGTGTAAACGTGGACGTCAGTCAGAAGAAATCATTTCCTGTGTGTTCAACAGGTTAACCATAGATTTTTTTATTAATGACAATTATATAATTCTATTAAAGCTTTGTAACGAAGAGTGGAAATCACTCAACAAAACAACATCAACGGTTTCTTGAGCCCAAGCAGCATCTGTGGATGCATCAGTCTGTTCACTTATTAATAATCCGTTTAATTACAGTAAGTTCACTCATTAATAATCCGTTTAATTACAGTAAGTTCACTCATTAATAATCCGTTTAATTACAGTAAGTTCACTCATTAATAGTCCGTTTAATTACAGTAAGCTCACTCATTAATAGTCCGTTTAATTACAGTAAGCTCACTCATTAATAGTCAGGTTAATTACAGTAAGCACACTCATTAATAGTCCGTTTAATTACAGTAAGCTCACTCATTAATAGTCCGTTTAATTACAGTAAGTTCACTCATTAATAGTCCGTTTAATTACAGTAAGCTCACTCATTAATAGTCCGTTTAATTACAGTAAGCACACTCATTAATAGTCCGTTTAATTACAGTAAGCTCACTCATTAATAGTCCGTTTAATTACAGTAAGCTCACTCATAAATAGTCCGTTTAATTACAGTAAGCTCACTCATTAATAGTCCGTTTAATTACAGTAAGCTCACTCATTAATAATCAGGTTAATTACAGTAAGCACACTCATTAATAAGGTTAATTACAGTAAGCACACTCATTAATAGTCAGTTTAATTACAGTAAGCTCACTCATTAATAGTCCGTTTAATTACAGTAAGCTCACTCATTAATAGTCCGTTTAATTACAGTAAGCTCACTCATTAATAGTCAGTTTAATTACAGTAAGCTCACTCATTAATAGTCCGTTTAATTACAGTAAGCTCACTCATTAATAATCAGGTTAATTACAGTAAGCTCACTCATTAATAGTCAGTTTAATTACAGTAAGCTCACTCATTAATAGTCAGGTTAATTACAGTAAGCTCACTCATTAATAGTCAGGTTAATTACAGTAAGCTCACTCATTAATAGTCAGTTTAATTACAGTAAATTCACTCATTAATAGTCAGTTTAATTACAGTAAGCTCACTCATTAATAATCAGGTTAATTACAGTAAGCTCACTCATTAATAGTCAGGTTAATTACAGTAAGCTCACTCATTAATAATCAGGTTAATTACAGTAAGTTCACTCATTAATAGTCAGTTTAATTACAGTAAGTTCACTCATTAATAATCAGGTTAATTACAGTAAGCTCACTCATTAATAATCAGTTTAATTACAGTAAGCTCACTCATTAATAGTCCGTTTAATTACAGTAAGCTCACTCATTAATAGTCAGTTTAATTACAGTAAGTTCACTCATTAATAGTCAGTTTAATTACAGTAAGTTCACTCATTAATAATCAGGTTAATTACAGTAAGTTCACTCATTAATAGTCAGTTTAATTACAGTAAGCTCACTCATTAATAGTCAGTTTAATTACAGTAAGCTCACTCATTAATAGTCAGTTTAATTACAGTAAGCTCACTCATTAATAATCAGGTTAATTACAGTATGCACACTCATTAATAATCAGGTTAATTACAGTAAGTTCACTCATTAATAATCAGTTTAATTACAGTAAGCACACTCATTAATAATCAGGTTAATTACAGTAAGCACACTCATTAATAATCAGGTTAATTACAGTAAGCACACTCATTAATAGTCAGTTTAATTACAGTAAGCTCACTCATTAATAGTCAGTTTAATTACAGTAAGTTCACTCATTAATAATCAGGTTAATTACAGTAAGCACACTCATTAATAGTCAGTTTAATTACAGTAGGCACACTCATTAATAATCAGGTTAATTACAGTAAGTTCACTCATTAATAATCAGTTTAATTACAGTAAGCACACTCATTAATAATCAGGTTAATTACAGTAAGCACACTCATTAATAATCAGGTTAATTACAGTAAGCACACTCATTAATAGTCAGTTTAATTACAGTAAGCTCACTCATTAATAGTCAGTTTAATTACAGTAAGCTCACTCATTAATAATCAGTTTAATTACAGTAAGCACACTCATTAATAATCAGGTTAATTACAGTAAGCACACTCATTAATAGTCAGTTTAATTACAGTAAGTTCACTCATTAATAATCAGGTTAATTACAGTAAGCTCACTCATTAATAATCAGGTTAATTACAGTAAGCTCACTCATTAATAGTCAGGTTAATTACAGTAAGCTCACTCATTAATAATCAGGTTAATTACAGTAAGTTCACTCATTAATAGTCAGTTTAATTACAGTAAGTTCACTCATTAATAATCAGGTTAATTACAGTAAGCTCACTCATTAATAATCAGTTTAATTACAGTAAGCTCACTCATTAATAGTCTGTTTAATTACAGTAAGCTCACTCATTAATAGTCAGTTTAATTACAGTAAGTTCACTCATTAATAGTCAGTTTAATTACAGTAAGTTCACTCATTAATAATCAGGTTAATTACAGTAAGTTCACTCATTAATAGTCAGTTTAATTACAGTAAGCTCACTCATTAATAGTCAGTTTAATTACAGTAAGCTCACTCATTAATAGTCAGTTTAATTACAGTAAGCTCACTCATTAATAATCAGGTTAATTACAGTAAGCACACTCATTAATAATCAGGTTAATTACAGTAAGTTCACTCATTAATAATCAGTTTAATTACAGTAAGCACACTCATTAATAATCAGGTTAATTACAGTAAGCACACTCATTAATAATCAGGTTAATTACAGTAAGCACACTCATTAATAGTCAGTTTAATTACAGTAAGCTCACTCATTAATAGTCAGTTTAATTACAGTAAGTTCACTCATTAATAATCAGGTTAATTACAGTAAGCACACTCATTAATAGTCAGTTTAATTACAGTAAGCACACTCATTAATAATCAGGTTAATTACAGTAAGCTCACTCATTAATAATCAGTTTAATTACAGTAAGCACACTCATTAATAATCAGGTTAATTACAGTAAGCACACTCATTAATAATCAGGTTAATTACAGTAAGCTCACTCATTAATAGTCAGTTTAATTACAGTAAGTTCACTCATTAATAATCAGTTTAATTACAGTAAGCACACTCATTAATAATCAGGTTAATTACAGTAAGCACACTCATTAATAGTCAGTTTAATTACAGTAAGCTCACTCATTAATAGTCAGTTTAATTACAGTAAGTTCACTCATTAATAATCAGTTTAATTACAGTAAGCACACTCATTAATAATCAGGTTAATTACAGTAAGCACACTCATTAATAGTCAGTTTAATTACAGTAAGTTCACTCATTAATAATCAGGTTAATTACAGTAAGTTCACTCATTAATAATCAGGTTAATTACAGTAAGCTCACTCATTAATAGTCAGTTTAATTACAGTAAGCTCACTCATTAATAGTCAGTTTAATTACAGTAAGCTCACTCATTAATAATCAGGTTAATTACAGTATGCACACTCATTAATAATCAGGTTAATTACAGTAAGTTCACTCATTAATAATCAGTTTAATTACAGTAAGCACACTCATTAATAATCAGGTTAATTACAGTAAGCACACTCATTAATAATCAGGTTAATTACAGTAAGCACACTCATTAATAGTCAGTTTAATTACAGTAAGCTCACTCATTAATAGTCAGTTTAATTACAGTAAGTTCACTCATTAATAATCAGGTTAATTACAGTAAGCACACTCATTAATAGTCAGTTTAATTACAGTAGGCACACTCATTAATAATCAGGTTAATTACAGTAAGTTCACTCATTAATAATCAGTTTAATTACAGTAAGCACACTCATTAATAATCAGGTTAATTGCAGTAAGCACACTCATTAATAATCAGGTTAATTACAGTAAGCACACTCATTAATAGTCAGTTTAATTACAGTAAGCTCACTCATTAATAGTCAGTTTAATTACAGTAAGCTCACTCATTAATAATCAGTTTAATTACAGTAAGCACACTCATTAATAATCAGGTTAATTACAGTAAGCACACTCATTAATAGTCAGTTTAATTACAGTAAGTTCACTCATTAATAATCAGGTTAATTACAGTAAGCTCACTCATTAATAATCAGGTTAATTACAGTAAGCTCACTCATTAATAGTCAGGTTAATTACAGTAAGCTCACTCATTAATAATCAGGTTAATTACAGTAAGTTCACTCATTAATAGTCAGTTTAATTACAGTAAGTTCACTCATTAATAATCAGGTTAATTACAGTAAGCTCACTCATTAATAATCAGTTTAATTACAGTAAGCTCACTCATTAATAGTCCGTTTAATTACAGTAAGCTCACTCATTAATAGTCAGTTTAATTACAGTAAGTTCACTCATTAATAGTCAGTTTAATTACAGTAAGCTCACTCATTAATAGTCAGTTTAATTACAGTAAGCTCACTCATTAATAGTCAGTTTAATTACAGTAAGCTCACTCATTAATAATCAGGTTAATTACAGTAAGCACACTGGCAGCGTGTGTGTGTTCAGACTGACAGGGATGTAGTTAGTCCTGCAGTGACACACATTCTGCCCACAGTCTAGACACCAGTCTAATGTGTCATCTTCAAAACTCCTGCTGAGCAGCTGACGACTCTGCTCTATTTTCCACCCCTCATCATCATCTTCATCATCTTCATCTTCATCATCATCACTGTCTGTATAACCCAGCCGGTCCCGAGCTGCATCAGTGTTTCTGTGCCCTGTGTTTGCGTGCTGAATGTGACCACGATGCACTGCTGTCAGAGTTCATCAGGGTGCTGATCTCGGCACAAACATGTGTGTGTGTGTGTGTGTGTGTGTGTGTGTGTGTGTGCACGTGCACATGCATGTTGAGTGGAAAAACAAATAAAATCATGCACATGATGATCGTTCTCACGATGTTTCTTTCCACAAGTGAAGTCTTAAAAAGGTCTTAAATCAGAGTATTAGGTCTCAGTCATGGCATCAAATGTTTTCATGATTATATTCTACTATTTCACTATTTTTTGTCTTGTTTTCCAGTACAAAAATCGAAACATCCTAAAATCGAGATCATTAAGTTGAGATGGAAATTAAACACATGAAGTCTTGTTTTCTGCAAAGTGATCAAAGTGAAGAGAGTTTATGCTTTAAAACAAGAACAAATATCTGTCAGTGTGAAATGAAAACTTGTTTTCCCTTTGATTTAAATTCTACTGACTCCTTTAGCAGATATATGTTCTAGATTTAATGATCATTTCATTTTGATAAATTTCAAGATCAATCAAAACAAGAATTCTTACTTCAAGTCATTTAGCTCATCATTTATATCAAGTAAATATATCTTGATTTAATTATGTTTAGACACTGCACTGGAAAACAAGATAAATACAGAGGATTCACTGCTGCTGGAGATGTCCACACGAAAGTGTGTGTGTGTGTGTGTGTGTGTGTGTGTGTGTGTGTGTGTGTGTGTGTAGATGAGAAAAAACATAAGTAAAATCAGGCAAATGTTGTTTGTTCTGAGGAGTGACAGTTGATCAACAAACGGTGAGAAAATGTGATTGAGCTTGTATTCAAATGAGAGATTGAGTGATATAGACATACGAGTGTGTGTCTGTAGATCATGAGATACATGAACTCAACTGTGTGTGTTTCAGCTGTACGATAAGATTAACACCCGCTCGTCGCCCCAGATCAGGAATCCAGCCAGCGACGCCGTCCAGAGAGCCAAAGAGGTGCGCAACGACACACACACACACACTCTCTCACACACACAAACACTCACTGTAATAACACGTGTGTTAATCCATCTATACTTCGTATTTACCAGAATAAACCCTCATGTTCTGTGCAGCGTTTAGCTTGCTCCATCACTGACGTTCATCTGAACATTCACAATCAGAACGTTCCCGCTCTTATTCATGCTCGAATCACGAGTAACATGACATTATTGATTTATAATCAGCTGCTGCCACTAGTTAAATGCATCAGAAGTAGAAGCAGTCGAGCAGCAGAAGAGGACGGCCGTCTGTGAGCGTTTAGTGTCATTAATGTTTAGTGTTTCCTCATTAGATTAGAGCAGGGTTGTTTTTACCAGGACCACAGCTAAACACACATCAGGTGACCGGCTGACCCTTATCTGCACACACTGCTGCGCTTTAGTTACGCTGTTACACACCTATGACCTCACACACACACACTCCGTCCTCTGTGGGGTCATCCTCACTTCAGCCTGATTTATTCATATATATATATAAACCCCTGGTGTGTGTACTGTGCTGGACTAAGCAGTGTTTCTCAGGTGTTGGAGATGCTCTCCTGTTATCCTGAGAACATGGAGGCGAAAGAGCTGAAGAGGATCCTGACTCAGCCACATTTCATGGTGAGTGGAAGCACAACAACGGTTTCAGTTTGAGTCACACCGATGCACTGAGACGCCTCCAGATGTGTGTTCATCAGTCAAGCAGACGCTTACCAGACAATAGTCTAGAGTCTCCAGCTCATATTTCTCCTCTAAACCGGTCATACATTTCAGGAAACAAAGTCTGCTTCAGGACTGTTTGATAGTCACATTATTTCATGACAAAATACACATTCATCCTGTAGATCTGTGTACTGGAAGACAGTCATCAAATTAAACTTAATTATTCATTATTAATCCAGGGATTCTGTGGGTTTTAAACAGTCTAAATTCACCCTTCAACAAATTAATATTATTAAAAGGTCTTAAATCAGAGAAAGTCTTTCATTCATAAAGCCGTGGCATTAAATGTTGCATGTATTGCTAAAATGAACAGTCTTCAGTGTTTTGTCTTGTTTCCAGTACAGATATCTGAACATCCTTAAATTAGTGGAGATATGAGAAACTGATCAAAATAAAGTGAGTTCCTGATTAACACAAGAACAAATGAAGAATAGAAACCTATTTCTCTTGTGAGTTAAGTCCATTGACAGATATTTGTTCTTGTTTTAATCATAAACTCATTTTAACAATTCTTCAGAAAACAAAACATATTTGTGAGGAGAGCCTTAAAGATATTTATTTGATCAAATATAAAATAATAGATTTATTTTATATAATGTGTTTTATTGCTTACATTTTCATGTTCATAAATCTACAATCAGTTCTAGCATGATGGACACTTATTGAACAAGATATGGCTTTAATGTGTGTTTTGCCATTTAATGAAATATTAAATATAATTAGTCCTTGTCCACATTAGAGCAATGATAATGATTGGTTTTCAGGTGTTTAATTGTCATGAAAATAATGTCACAGTGAAAAAACTCCTGAAGGTCCTAAAATCAGGCTTCATTTTCTTTGCCAAATACAATTTCATATCTCTTTCTTTTTATTCTGGTGTGAAATATTAATGTTTTGGTGACATTTAGCCTTTCACCTCGAGACACTTGCTCTAAATCTGCAGTGAAACGAGCAGCTGCTTCAACAGATGAGCTGCTTAAATACACGGGGCACCGAGGGAGGAGTGTGTGTGTGTGTGTGTGTGTGTGTGTGTGTGTGTGTGGGAGGGAGGGAGGCGTTCTAGAGCGGCTGTCAGATTGAGGGAAACACTTGAGAGAAAGTGTGGAAACGGAAGATCTGCTCATGGAGTTCTGCACGGACACAGAGCACCTGCTCTGGAGAACACGGGTGAGGAATTCTGGGATAGCAGCCGCTTCCTGCAGTTCTTTGTCGTGTTGAGGAGACTTGAGTGTGTTCAGATCATCCTGATTAAGTGATTCACAGCTTAAACTGACCATCACATGCTTTAGAATAACACTTTAACAGAATCTTAACACATGCTTTGACGACTTTTCACATTTAAGTATGGTTCTTTATATATAACTGTTATCTTTATATTATAATTTGTCATTTTTGCTGCTGGCTCTCCTCACAGTTCAGACTGAGAATATTATATGATATTTACAAAAAAGCATTCGTTTTTAGGGTTTAGCATAACTCGTTAGGTTTCATGAGCTAATATTGAACAGAACACAGTTATCCAGATTATTGTTAATTAATAAAAACAGTGTTCATTCCTGTTTGTACTTGATGCAGATTATACAACATAAAATGTTCAAATGTGTGTAGAAATATGTTGTTGCCTATTATTTATTAAGGTGTAAAGCAGGAAACCTGAAGATTTGCATTGTATGTATTTCTATAATGCATAACCCTTTATATAAATGTGTCTTTATTTGACCCTCTTACTCTAGCACTCTATTCTAATTCTATTATTTAAATTAAAACCTGACCCTTTTAGACTTGAACTCTATTTTATAAAAAAAAAATACTAGCTTCTCTATTTTTGTCTATTGCTTTTTATTTATATATTCTAGAATAAAAGAAGTCTTGCTAGTTTACTGCAGGAAGCTAACTGAGGCTAGCTATAGCACTTGTATATCGTTGCTGTTTTGTTGATTTTAATTGCTTCCACTGTCAAGTCACTTTGGATAAAAGCATCTGCTAAATGCAAATAATCTTCAATATAAGTTTGCATTGAAGTTTGAAATGAGTTTAGTCAACCTGAAGTGTTAGAAGTTTCTCTCGTGTGGTTTTGTTTTCCGCTCAGATGTGAGCTGATCCTGCCTGTTATTACTTTAGTGACCAAGCGCCACACTATCACACTTACACACACACACACACACACACACTAACCCTGTGATAAACTTCAGGCGTGGCGTGTGTTATTAGTTCGTATGCACACACACACGATGCATGAGTGTCTCTGTATGGTCAGTGATTGTGATTTGCGTTCCCAGTGGTGCAGACGAGCTCTGATCCACACAGATGTGTGTTTGACTGATGCTGAGTGTGTGTGGTTCTGTCGCAGGCGCTGCTGCAGACTCATGATGTTGTGGCCCATGAGGTTTACAGCGACGAGGCGCTGCGAGTGACACCTCCACCCACATCCCCGTACCTAAACGGAGACTCGCCCGAGAGCATCAACGGAGAGCTGGACCTGGAGAACGTCACGCGTGTGCGCCTGGTGCAGTTCCAGAAGAACACGGACGAGCCCATGGTACACAGATCAGAATCATTACAACAGATCACTTTCCAAGATCAGGGCCAGAATAGACCTCGACAGAGACGTGTTTCCAGCTCTGGAGCTCAGGGGAAAGGTTTTACCAGCTGTTCAAGATTCAAGATTTTTATTCGTCACATACAAAATTATATCTAGCATATATAACCAGCAGTGAAATGTGAGTCAGGTCCGCTCCATGGACAGTGCAATTATTAAAGAAAACAACACAGATTAAAATATACATAAATAAAGCTATGTAAGAATGAAATAAAAGTAAACAATAAAAATATAAGAATAAAATATAAAAAATGTATATTGTAGAATTAAATATAGAACGCAAAATAATGTGCATGAGTGTAAACTGTAGTCTTACATATTAAGATACCCAGGAATGTTAGGGGAACACTTTATTTGAAGGTGTCTTTGTTACATGTATTTATTGTTAGAATAACAATAAATGATGTGTCATTACATGCAAGTCAGACCCTAACCATGAAGTAAGTACATGTAGTTATTAATATCACTCAGTACTTAAAGGTGTAATTTACTGTAACAAGGACGTCTTAAAATAAAGTCGAACCTACAGTGGTTTCGGGACATCTGTAACCATAGCTCCCAAAAAACAAAACAAACAAAACATTTTTCGTTATTTTGAAATTATGAAAAGTGAGTGGCACATTACCTTACAGAACTACAAAAATATAGATAATATTAACTAGAGAGGCAAATTAAAAACATATTAAAATGCATACAAATTAATGCACACGAAAAAATAAAATAAAAAGGAAGTACTGTATACCAGAACAAATACACATCCTGAAACATTCATTTAATTGATTTCTTGAGCAATAACACATTTCTGTGTGATTCTCTGTTCATGAAGTGGAAAATCATGTGGTGATGGTGTTGCGTGCAAAGTGTGCAATAAAACAATTAGATCATCCAACAGATCAACAAAACTAGTCCAGTCACTGTTATTTCTGTAGTGAGTTATAATATAGAGTTTCACAGTCATAACAGGATAACAACAGGACAGTCTACAGTAGCATTATTCAGATCTTTATTTTAGTTCAGATCAATAACTGAAGAGTTGATCAGTTCTGAAACGGAGACGAGACGCTGATGTTTGTGTGTGATTGTGTGTCGACAGGGAATCACTCTGAAGATGAACGACCTGAACCACTGCATCGTGGCTAGAATCCTGCACGGCGGGATGATCCACAGACAGGGTGTGTGTGTGTGTGTGTGAGAGAGAGAGTGTGTGTGTGTGTGTGTGTGTACTCACGTATGCTGTCGTTTCTCAGGGACGCTGCACATCGGAGACGAGATTCGTGAAATCAACGGCATCAGTGTCGCCAATCAGACGGTGGAGCAGCTCCAGAAGATGCTGGTGTGTGTGTGTGTGTGTGTGTGTGTGAGACCGAGCAGAACACTAGTGCTAGAGATGAGGATCATAACTAAAGCAAAGACTGAGTCACTCAGTAACTATTCGAGTAAAGCGACCAGACGTCTGATAACGCTCGGAGAGGATAGAGAGAGTCCAGCTATACACCTGACAACTGCTCATCATTACAGAGTTCTTCAGTGACAACTACAGATGTTTTAATTAGTACAATATGATTTAATCCGCCGGTTTCACAGACAAGACTCAAGTCTAGTCCCAGAAGAAGAAAATGCATTAAATTAAATCAAATTTTCCTGAGGCATGTTTCTAAAACTCCTGAACCATGACTTCATCTGAGCGTCGTCAGTGAGACCAGGCCCATCACAATCATGCTGACCTGATACTGAAACACATGTGTGAGGGATATTACATGAACTTCCTTTTTATACAGCTGGTTATAAATACCAAAACCATACGCTAACCAACAGAAAACAGGCTTAGCTACATAAAAAAAACTGGATTTACTTTGTGTTTAAACTGTCTTACAAACAAGCACATCCCCTACAGGAGTTTTTGTCAAGTTTAGCTGACTCTTAGCTATGAATTTTCCCCTCAAATAAGGTAATAATGTGAATGTTTCAGCAGAACACACTCAGACGTCTGTGTTTGCAGCGGTCGCTCAGGTTCGGTCAGTAACGTGTTCGTGTTGTGTTTCTGACAGCGAGAGATGAGAGGAAGCATCACCTTCAAGATCGTGCCCAGTTACCGCAGTCAGTCTCTGTCCTGTGATGTAAGTGTTCTAGCGTCAGAGCGCCACACGCTGGCCGCTCATGGAGTATCAACACTACATGTACAGATCACATGAACGTCTCTGTTTAACTCTGGTGTTTCAGAAAGACTCCCCTGATCTGCCCAGACAGTCTCCAGCGAACGGACACTCCAGCGTCACCAGCTCCATCTTAGTAAGACTCCCAATAAACCACACGCACCCCCCAGACTCACACCAGGACAGGTTCAGATGATCGGGGTTATTCATTACTCTGGACAGTGAACAGTGATAGTGTAACTGATGAATGTCTTAAAGGGATAGTTCACCAAAAGCTTTATAATGGCAGTGGATGGGTGTTATTTTTCTGTAGTCCAATAAAGTGCATCCATCCATAATAAACAGTGCCTCACAAGGCACCCATCCACTGCCATTATAAAGCTTGGAAGAGCCAGGATGTTTTTAATTATCACTCTGATTGGATTCGTCTGAAGGTCATATAGTGAGTTTTGGGTGAACTATCCCTTTAAGAGTTTGAGCCCATCAGCTGTGTCTATTTGTGTTTGAAACTAATGGTTCATGTCGGAAGTGAGTGGTTTATAAAGGTAATGATATCTCTGTGCAGGATCTGCCGTCAACTATCCAGCCCAAAGGAAGACAGGTGAGTGTGTGTGTGTGTGTGTGTGTGTGTGTTTCTGCACCTGAGGATCTCTTCACACCATCAGACACAAGGCTTTTCAGTTTACATCCTGGTTCTGAGAAGTGTTCACATACCTGAGCTAAAGCGATCAGTCTATCCCTCGCTTGAACACAAACTGCATCCTCTCCATCTTTTCTGAACTGATTACATGTAATAAACATCATAAACAGAGTGTTCTTCTTTTATTGGCAGCTGAAAGCTTGGATATTTAATTTTGTGTGAGAGAGGTCTGTGTTGGGTGTGAATAGGCCTTTAACACCCAT